>NC_133652.1:190406183-190706183 GCF_009905375.1 Apium graveolens
AGGTGACTTTATTCCAGACAGTCTATCTTGGAAGATTTGATCTTGATGATTCGCCTTGAAATTCATTGTGATGTTGTATCCTACTAGATGATCCTTCAGCATCTCCCCCTGAGTTGTTGCCATGTTGACTTGAAGATTCTCCGTCAGTAGCAGTGGTATCTTCATTGTTGCCAAAGTTTCCATCACTATTACCTTGAGTATCATCAGGATTAACAGGTTCTTCACCAGCAACAACCTCAGGTTCTTGACCATGTTCTGATTCTGAATCTGACGTATCATCAAACTTCAGTTTCTCAGAAGGATCTTCAGTTTGGATACTAGGGAGTTTAGTGTCATCAAATGTAACATTGACACTTTCAGTTACTTTGTGTTGATCAATGATATACACTCTATATGATCTTCTTCCATATCCAACAAAAATACCCTCATATGCCTTTGCCTCGAACTTACCACGACGATCATCTCCATCCTTGAGCACGAAGCATCTGGCACCAAATACATGAAAGTATTTGATAGAAGGTTTCTGTTCATTCAAAATCTCATAAGCAGTTTTCATGAAGTCTTTGTTGATTAGAGTTCGATTCTGAGTATAACATGCAGTATTGACAGCTTCAGCCCAAAAGTACATTGGAAGACCTGATTCACTTAACATCGTTCTTGCAGCTTCAATCAATGTACGATTCTTCCTTTCTACCACTCCATTTTGCTGAGGGGTTCTAGGAGCTGAAAATTGTCTGGTAATCCCTTTGTCTGTACAGAATCCATTGAGAAGTGTATTCTTGAATTTTGTCCCATTATCTGACCTTATTGCTCTAACAGGGACGTTAGAATCTAACTCAATCATCTTGATATGATCAATCACAACTTGTGGTGTTTCATCCTTAGAGTGAAGAAATAAAACCCACGTATACTTGGAATAGTCATCAACTATCACAAGACAGTAACACTTCTTTGATATAGAAAGGATATTAACTGGACCAAATAAATCCATGTGCAATAATTGCAGAACACCAGTTATGGAAGATGTGTCAGTGCCTTTGTGACTTGCTTTCTTTGACTTTCCTTTCTGGCAAGCCTCACATAGTCCTTCTGGAGATAATTCCAGCTGAGGCAGACCTCTTACCAATTCTCTTTTGACAAGAGAATTCATTGTTTTGAAATTGAGATGGGAAAGTCTCTTGTGCCATAGCCAACTCTCATCTGACAATGCCTTTGCATAGAAACAATTGACTTCAAGATTGCTTCCAGAGTTCATGTCAGCTACGAACAGATTTCCTTTCCGGATTCCCATTAAGGAGGGTTTTTCACTTTTCTTGTGCAGAATCTGACACTTCAGCTTGTCGAATAAAACATTGTAGCCGTTGTCACAGAACTGACTAATGCTAAGCAGATTGTGTTCAAATCCTTGCACAACATATACATTTTCAATGACAACATTTCCAGCTTGCAAACAGCCATATCCCTCCATTAAACCTTTGCTGTTATCTCCAAAGGTAACCACTGGGCCAGCTTTCTCAACCACATTTGATAGCAGGGCTCTATCTCCGGTCATATGTCTTGACGATCCGCTGTCAAGAATCCACACTACCGGTTGTACCTGTTTAATGCCCTGCAATACAAATGGATTAGAACTTCTTCGGAACCCAAGCTTGGCTGGGTCTGGCATACTTGTAAAATTGGCCTTTATCAGGCAAAACAACATTCTTAATTTCACTATTCTCAACGTTCTCAATGACTGAACATTTGACCTTTAAAACAGCCTTATCAAATTTCTGTTTAGGCTTAGGCACAAATATCTCCTTTCTAGCTTTAGGAGGACTAGCAGTCTTAGACCTATCATGTTTTCTATTATTCACATGCTGATGAGGAGTAGTCTTATCATTAGAAACATGCTTACCATTAAAATAAGCAAACAACAGATTAAAAGCACAAGACATACAATCAGGAACACCACATGCTTTATGAGAAGGATTAACAATAGGCAACTTATGCATGGTAGACATGGCATTTGTGTTATCCAACTCATGTGTGTCTGAGTTAGTCTCAGTTGCTTTCACAACCTTGACTGGAACTTTTGACACACTTGACTTGGAGACAGCTTTCCCATTAGCATTATCTTCAGCACGGATTTCTTCTTGAATAATAAAAGAGGTCTCATCAAATGGTTCAGCAATTGATTCTTTATAGAGGGGTTCATCAACACCCTTAAGCACATGTGGTACTTCCCTGTCTTTAGCACATACATGAGGAGGGGAGTTTATGCCTAATTTTCCAATAGCAGCATTGTAATCATAACCTATTCCATGTGTTTGATTAACAGCCTGCTTATTGTAAAACTCTTTGGACTTCGAACAAGAATTAAAGTAAGCTTTAACCTTAGCCTCAAGACCGGTGATCTTGTCTTTGAGAATAGTTTCGAGTTGTCTATAACAGTCAACTCTATTCTCTAGAAAAGATACTTGTTCTTTTAGTTTATCTTGATTAATGTGCACAAGTCTTAATTCATTGACCTCTTTCTCAAGGTCTTTGATTTGTTGATTTAACAATTCATTATCACGACGAGCACAATCTAAGGAACCTCCTAGATGATAAACTAATTCAGCATCAGTAAATTTTACCTCTTTTCTTGACGATGAGGTGCTTGCATTACTAGCCATGAGAGCAAGATTCCCAACTTCTTCATCTTCACTGTCAGTATCATCCCAGCTTCTTCCCTTTGCCAGGTACGCCCTTTCAGATTTACTCTTTTGATTAGAATCGTAAGAGTTCTTCCTAGCTTGTTTTGGCTTCCTGCATTCTGTGGCAAAGTGTCCCAACTCATTACAGTTGAAGCATCGAATGGTGCTTCGATCAACCATCCCTGTTTTATACCCACCACTGCTGGTGTTAGAGGATGAAGATCCACCTTTCTGGAATCTGTTGTAGTTGGACTTGTACTTGAACTTGGGATTCCTTTTGAATCTGACATTTGAGAATCTCTTGACAATCAGGGCCATTGACTCATCCTCCAGTTGCTCCAGTTCTTCCAAGGAATAATAATCATCTCCTGATTGATTTGTAGTAGGAGAATCAAATTCTGCTACTATCACATTATCTTCAACCTTGGAAGACTGTACCATTCTTTCTGACTGTTGAGATTGATGTTGATATTGTGGTTGTTGTTGTTGTTCATCAGCTACTAGAGCAGTAGACGTGCTGACCACTCTTCCTTTCCCGTAAACTTCCTTCTGCTGAATCTGCTCCAACTCATAAGTCTTTAACACACCATAGAGCCTTTCCAAAGAAATCTCACTCAGATCTCTTGCTTCTCTTATGGCAGTGATTCTATGTTCGAGATGAGTTGGCAGTGTTAAAAGGAATTTTTTGTTGACCTCCCCGATGGAATAGTATTTACCATTAATGTTCAGGTTGTTGATCAATGCATTGTACCTCTCAAACACTTCAGTGATTCCTTCTCCTGGATTGGATTTAAAGTATTCATACTCAGAGGTTAGGATTTCTAGTTTGTTCTCCCTAACTTCCTCTGTGCCTTCATTAATAATCTCAATAGTTTCCCAGATATGTTTGGAATCTTTACAATTCATCACATGTCTATTCATCAGGGGATTAAGGGAATCTACTAAGATTAATTGAAGGCTAGCATCCAGGGAAGCTTCTTCTATTTCAGCAGGAGAGAAGTCCTCAGGATCCTTCACATAAGTTCTCGCTTTGGTGATCACCACATCATTTTCTATTACTTCTGGTTCCATAACCATAGGAATTTTTGGACCATTCTTCAACACTTGCAAATATTTGGGATTAGCAACCTGTAAAAACAGTAGCATCTTCTTCTTCCACATAACATAATTTTCTTTATCGAAAAGTGGAATTTTAACGGTTCCAACTTTTTGTGTAGTCATAATGAATTTTTTTTAAGTGAATAAAAAATTCAAGAAGTGAAAGAAACACAAAAGTCTAGGATCTAGATTTGTACGTTAATCAGAAGGCTCTGATACCAATTGTTAGGTCCCAATTTGTTTGTAGAAGGGGGGGTTGAATGCAAACAATACCGTTTAATCGAATAAAATGCGGAATAAAATTGTGAAACAAAATTCAAGTTAAATAAAACTTTTATTAAACTTGAAAGGTGTTACAACTACGGTATCGGTTACAAGGGATTAATCTCAAATCAATTATTACAAATCTAGAATAAATTCGACATGAACTTTTTCTATTTTTGTAATTAAAAGATCAAATGCTAAATGGGATTTGAGATTAAGTTCTAGGGATTTTAATCCGCTAGATTGATACACAAGAACAAGATAAGTATTTCTAGTTGATTGGATTTAACTTTACAATCTAGAAATTGATCTTGAAGTTGCAGATGAGATGTAATATTTTTCTGCTCCTTTTTCTTTTTGTTCTTGAGTATGTATTCTGTTTTTTTGCCTTCTTTTATGAACTGGTCTTCTGCTTCTTTTAAACAACACAGCCGAGTAGATTGAATTGGAATGACAATCCTTTAAGCTTGTGAGACTTTCGGTAGGACAATGTTTACAACTAGCAAGACAATTAAAATGAGCTAGCAAGACTTTCGGTATGACTATTGATTGTCATACCGATAGTCATATTAGTTCAAATAAATTATCTTGCTGAATTAATAACAGATTTTAATCTAAACAGAAATTCTAATAAGACAATTAAATGTATTGGCATGACTTTCGGTATGACTATCAATTGTCATACCGATTGTCATACTAGTTCAAATGAATTGTCTTGCTGAATTTAAGCAGATTTTAAACCAATTAAAATCTTGTAAATCCTTAATATTAATTTTAAATTAATTAATCAATTTAATTCAATTAATCAATAAATTAATCTTTGCAGATATAATTTATTTTCTTAATTAAATTATATGACTTAATTAATTAATAGAGAATTAATACTAACCCTTAGCAGCATCCATTCTTCTGACAATCTTCTGAAAGTCACTGAGACTTATGAATCAATTCCGCCACTTCAATGCTGACACTCGATGTACTGTCTGGTTCATGAGTGACTAACTTTCGTGACGTTTCTTCATGTCTTGACTTTGATATTCTGATTGAATCCTTGTAATAAATGATACCCTGACGAGATCTCTGTCACTTGATTAAATCCACGATCTTGATTTATATCACTGAGGCATGATCAAATTCTTGAACTTCTTCCAGTGAATCTTCAAGTCTGCAGATGAACAATGTTTCTTTATTCTTTGACAGATGTTACTTTGTGAGATCTCTCTGATGATAGATCCACTATTTACTTATTACATTCTTATTTGAGTTGAGTTAAATACTCGAATAAACGAGTAGGCTATGACATATGCCTTTCAGAAGATATAACTAATAATAACAAGAGATGAAATTTTGGGTGATGGCATCATTTGCTTGAATCAAAACATTTTCAAAATCATAACTTAATCAAAATCATTTTATGACGCTACGGATTACAGCTGGTGATCAGCCGTGAAGTAATCCCGAACCTCGCTGGGTTCTAAAACATTAATGGGATCCCTAGGCAACTTTTAAGCCTACAATATAAGTGTGGAAATGACTCGCGTCTCAGTCCAGATCCACTATTCAAAGAAAACATTTATCCCCATTTGGGACTGAAAATCCACATTTTAATCATTTCAAAAACTGATGCCGATTTATAATAAAATCTCTTAAGTAGTAAACATTTTTATCAAGGGATTATAGATCAACTTTGAAACACTGGAAATATGTCACCAAATTTCAGGGCCATGATCCACTAGACTTTACTATATTAGGGTAATTGAAAGGTTTCCATATACAAGAACTTTGACAAGGAGATTTAGCAAGGCTATTGGATAATATGAAAGAGTAATGCCAAACTAGGCTTAAAGCAATGGTTTTCAACAAGGTACAAGTACTAGAACATCAAGAAGGTAAGCTTCATGAATACTAGGGGTGTTAAGGTATGAAGAAAATGATCTTTAGCTCAAGGTATATCAGGATTGTCGAACTTTAGGGTAAAAAAAAGGTTATCAATAAATTAAGAATAACTTTAAAGAATATCTGGCTTTTATGTATCAAGGTAAAGTTTCTATTGGGGTTCAAGCATCAGGGTGAGATGCCAATATTTTAGGAATCAATAGCATGACAATCAAGAGGATCAATAAAGTATTATATCAAATCTTTATTTTATCATGGCATTCCAATTACTTTGATATATTAGCGTGATATGACTTTTGATCTACTTGCAATATGTACTTGAGGGTTGTTGGCATTTCTATATAATACAAAGATAGATTTAAGAATCGCTTGGTTCAAGTATATCAAGATAACTCAGGATACTCGCATCAATATATATGAACTAATTATCACACATTTGTAGTGTAAACGAAATATAGGTTGAATCACTTGCCTTGAGAAAGGCTGGTCTGGTCTGGCTGGAAGGAGCAACTGGAAGCTTTACTCGACCTTTATGGCAAGTTTACCCTCGTCTCGAGATCCTACACAATTAATAATAACCTCATTATAATATACTCTCACCAACGCAATCTATATGCAACCCGAAATTAAACATAAATGGCACTTATGCCTATATGCACGCAATTTCTAATCACCTTATAAATATAGTAGTACACATAGCCACATATACTCACATATCATATTTTAATATCAAATAATATCACACACACCATAATACAACACTAGGCATGGATGATCTCGACCCACAACTTAAGTCACTTGGTCGCTAAACTAGACAAAGTCTCCAAATTTGGCCTCCTAACTCGATGTGCCTTTACTAAACTATCCAAAACCTATTGACCCTCACTTGGGCCTTTTACTCTACTGGCTTTATACTATCTTGCAACCATAGTGGTCAACCTAGGTCTCACTCATAAGTGCTCTAAAACTATGTGATAAGTGTAAGTGCTCACTAAGGAAAATTTTAAAATGACATCTATGGTTTCTTGAGTGCATTAGACACTCTTAAACTACAAGTTTACCTCCAAAACTTCTACACTAGACTCTTCTGACCATAAGGCATCTCCCAAACTCGATGTGGCTCAAGGGCCTAGCTTGGGCCTCCTTGGGCCTAAGCTTAAAGTCCATGGTTCCCCTGTTTTTCTGGGCAGAAAACGCCCTGACTTGAACTAACTTGTGACACATAGTTCTAACTCAAATCTTATGAACTATGGCTGGAAAAACTCCTCTGACACTCCCTCTAACTAAGTCCCAACAGGGCCTAATGAGGGCCTACTCATGACATGGTCAAAACTTCCTATTTCTAAGTTGCAACAAAACTGTCCCCTGCTGGACTGATTTTATGATTCCACTCGTGCACCTAACCAAATGACTTATAAACCTCCAAAAAATACCTAAAACCTTTTATATACTCCTAGTGCTAGCTTCTAGTGGCTTGGGCTTCAAAGTGCACAATAAATGCTCATTCAAAACTTCCCCATAAACTAGTGCATCAAATCTGAAAAAAATACAAACACTAACTAATCTCCTTCCACCTTGACTCCCGCTTAATAACCAAGCATCCAACCCTTACCAAAGCAAAACTAGTGCATTAATGTCCTAAAATAGTGCCTCAACTGGAGGGGAGATCATCCATGCACAAGAACAACAACATGCAACTAAAAATATAACATGCAACTCATGGAAACACTTAACAAGATTTCGGCTAAAGCATAAAGTTTAAATACTTGCAAATTCGAATTGTACCTATTACTTATCCTAAATATTCATGAAATATATCTTCTCTTAATTATTAATAAGAAATTTATCATGGAAACAATCTATTTTAAGCACACATATTTCGAATTTATAGATTTTTAGACATAGCAACATGATTTCGAAAAGAGTAGCATGCAAAACATGGTTGATCATCATTTTAATATCTTAAAACTAGCATGCATGGATAAACATGAATATATAATGAAATTTTAGTAGCATGCAAAGGATTTTAAAGCAAGTTTCTCCATTAAACACTTTGTTAACACATATATAAAATGTATCTCATAGAGAGCTCTTGAAGTCACAAGAATCAAGAGTTTCTCTTTGGAGATCACACAAGAACTACACATGCAACCATGAAACTTCATCTCCCAAGTCACAAAACTCTTGGGAAGTATATAAAATGAATATAGGTAGAAGATTTACACTAGAGAAGATGAGAAATGGAATGAAAAATGGAAGGGAGTGGGGGATGGGGGGCTTCGGCCGAGAGCAACAAGGGATGGAGGGGAGGAGAGAAAAATGAGGTGTGTTAGAGTGTGGAGTGAGTGAAAATGACTTCTCCCACTTGGTTTTTGGTTTTATGCTTTTGGGTTGACAAAATAATGAGTGAAAGTGAGAATGTACAAAAAGGTCCTCTAGCTAAAGTTAGGCCATTTTGTATGCAAGGTTAGTGTAGTAATTTGGTAATCAACAAATGAGTTAGTGGGGTTGGAAAGGTCTTCTTTGCCCTTTGAGAGAATAGAAGGGTGATTTGCATGCAAGGGCTTCTATGTAATTTATAATTATAACAAATAAAATTTTTAAAGATTTATTTTTATAAAATAAAATACAAGTTCAAAAATTATAAAATTTATACCATAAAATAACTTGGATTTTTAGAAATTTTATAAAATCACTTTTGAAATTTGTGAACAAAATAAATTTTAAAAGAAAATTTTCCAAGGTTTAGAATATTCCTTATAAATCAAAAATAAGGGAAATAAATAAACTCTTGCTTTGAAAAATCATATACTACATAAAGCAAATTTAAAATGCAGAAATTTTCATTCACACAACGTACAACCATTAAGTATATTTACATTCGGCTCTAATATTATACCAAGTCCAAAATTAATATTACACAAAATGCCGGTCGTAACATACAGTGTCAGGATTTGGAAAATTTTATTTGTTAGGCATTTTGTTAGATAAAAACACCCACAATTCTCATGGTAAAACTGTTCCTCTCCTAAAAGTATCTTTCCTTTTTGCTAAATCAATCAGAGATTTAAAATTTATTTGAAAAATCATCAGAGGTCCATCTTTTTTAAAACTTATTCAGAAAAGCTTTGCTTATACAATCAAAGTAGAAGTTCCATTCTATCCTGAGCTTTGTTCTGAACATCTCCCGAGCCTTAGTGAAATCAACGCTATGACCAATCTCTCTGACCCAATCAAAGAGTGTTGCAGTGGGAGTGACAACTGGAATCCTGCCATTCAACGCAGGAAATTTCAAAGCCGCCTCAACTACAGTTGCATTGATCTCATATTCATGATTTTTGTAAGTGAATAGAATGACCCCTTTCTCAGCATCAACAATTGAATTCTCCCAAATCTGCATAATCTGTTTACCCAAATTCTAGAATGAGTAGTGAGAGCATACCCAATATCACTTTGGGCTAAATAATCCTAAATTATGTGGAAAACATCAGGAATATCAGTTTCATGCAAAGGGGCCTTGAAGTTTGTAGCTGGAAAAGTCGTGTGATTAAATAAATACTTGATTGCAGAAAGCGAAGAAGCAGACTCGGTGTTAGCCATTCAAAAAGTTAGGGTTTTTAAGAGGAGATGAGAGTATGAAAATTGATGAGAAACAGTTTGTGTATAGTGTATGTCTTATATAAGAATGATTAATAACGAAGTGATTATATTAGGAATAGACAGTAAGACACTATGTTAGGCCCATAATCAAATGTAGAGGGGGGTGAATACAGTTAATGCAATCAATTCGACAAAGCTTCTAGGTTATATTAACAGTTAAAAACTGATTATAAACATACTCTCTCGAAAGGATGAACAAATATCCTTGAGAGCTTCTAGGTTATGCAAAAGATATAACAATGTTCGTAATGTTTATAGCATGAACCTAATCTGTGCTTTATATAGAGCACAACTACATAATGTATAAGGAAACCTATTACAATGCGTCTAAGATAAAGTCCTTCACCGCCTTGGATTCCTGCTTTCTTTTTCCTCCTCGAATATCCACTGAAGTGACAAATCCTGATGACATCATCTACTTATCATAAGTATTGATATAAGTACTGATGACATCACTCTTCAGTAAATGCTGATATAAATCCTGATAAGAACTTCTGATAGTTTCTGATGATATCATCAATTATATCTAACAATCTCCCCCAGCTTGTGCATTATGACAATATGTACAAGTTCCAATTTGATGATGTCAAAACTATATAAATGCAACAATCAAGTAATCATATTCATTCTTACTTCAATGAATATTAGACTTTACTCTTCATTCTGAACTCTAACACAGTCTGGAAAATCTTCAAGGAATTTCCTCAGCATATTTTCTACCAATACATCCAAATACCATTGCATTCTCTATTTATGTTCCCTCAGTTCATTTGCTGATTCATCATTCTGATAGATGGCAGCCCTGAGATTATGTAATTTTGAATTTCCAAGAGATAAATCATCCAGCTCCATAAACCCAAATTTCTTTCTATCAGGATTAAAGGTTAAAACTTTAGTCCCGATACTCATTTCTATCTTGGCTCCTCCAATAGGCATATCAACATCATATTCAGATTGATCAATGCACTTTGGAATGTAGTTTGATTTGTAAGACATTCCTCTCTGATTTAACTATATCAGGTTCTTTATGAATGCAAACCATCTGGTAGTTACAGAATTAGTTACCTTGAGAATTGTAGCAATAAGTTCCAATTCCTGCCATGGTTTGTCTCTTAACTATTCTTGATTCAATCTTAAGCTTCTTCCAGATTCCAAAAAATAGATTATTCTCTCTCCAGCATGATCAATAACAATTTACACTGATATGATCTTCTTTAAATCTTCAAGCATTACATTGTCTCCAAATTCTGTCTAATTAGAATGCTTTCTTAAAGTCAAAGCATCTCCTACAAATGGATAGATTGAGCACTTCCATCGTAAATCTTCTTTAATTTTAAGAAGAATCTCTTCTAGGTGCTGGTTTCTTACTTCCCCACAGTAGCTTCTTCATTTCTTCAAAAGTAAGTTCTGGCTTATTAGAGATTATGTCTTCAAAATCAGAATTTGATAAATTTGCTTGAATTTGATTTGAGAAAAAAACAACATGAGTAGAATTAGAGGTTGTGATTGGTTGAATAACAACTTCTTCTTTAAATTGAGCAATGTCAAAGGTTAAATTCAATTTATCAACCCAGTAAGCTCCATAAATCTTCCTTCTTTGGTGAGCTTGGCTGATTTCTTCTTCTTCAGTAATTTTATCAGTCTCAAAAGATTGAGCAACTGTATAGATTGGATATGTCAGTATTTGTAATTTAGTAACTTTAGATACTGATTTCTTCTTTACAACAACTTTGGCTTTAGGCTTTGAAAACTTTAACTTTTCTTTTATCTTCTCTTTTCCTTTATGCAACTTTTCAGTAGTTAAAATAGCTTGAGATTTGAAAGATCTTTCATTCCCTTCCTGACTTACCTCCTTTATAACTACACCTCTGGTTGGTCTGTTAGAAGGATTATCTTCATAAAGTTCTTGAGAGAGAACAGCAATATCAGCATTTGTTATCTTCATTGAATTCTTGAAGTCTTCCTCCATTTGCCTTAGTTGTTCTAGATCAACTCCAGAATTTTCTCTTTCAAAGATTCTTTTACTCACCTCGGAGTCAAAAGCTTGAATCTTCGGATCCTTGCAAAATAGAGTTGTCTTTCTTCCTTTTACTTTCAGAATCGGAAGATATTAACTTGCTTCACCACCAGCTTCTATCTCCATATTACCTTGGTCTTCATCAACAGTTGTGACTTGTAAAGATTGTTACATTGTTGTTGTCACAGTCAATTATTTAACTCTTCTTTCATTTCTCTTATTCTCCACCTTATCTAGATTGAGGTCTAGTGATTTCTTTTGATGAACCACTAACTCCAACTAGCCCTTCACCTCTTCTCTTTTCACTATCCTTCTTTCCCCCCTTATTACCTCCATCAGGATTTTCATCATCAGTATTTATCAACGTCAGCCGCTTACATTTAGATTTAACAATTTTCTCCCCATTTTTGGAATCATCACCAAGCAGTAGAGAAAGAATCAGCTCCATTGAATTTTGTACCTCTATAAGTTGATCAGACATTTGATATTGCAGAAATATCTAAACAGTATGATGAACTCATTAGGGGAGTTTGCCGCGCCAGGAATACCACTCACGATGATCAGTCGCAGTAGTGCAACCCCACCATTTTCTACATGTAGAGGATAATAGTCGGATTTACTTGTCAACCGAACACTAGACTCCAAAGGAATGGACTGTCTTAGCGGAACTTCCGGGCCATTTGGGCCAATATAATAAGGCGGGGTCGGCGCCACTCGACCACTTACGCCACTCCTAGTTCAGATGAAATCCATGACTCTGAAACGTAAAGCTCGTCCCCCCTTTCCCCAAGTAGAAACTTGTTGATACGGCTCCACCAAGAAGTCGTATCTAATTGGAAAGGAAAACTAACCGATATTTCCCAAGCGATGCCTGTTAATGGATTAACTTATTGAAGAATTTTACTTCCCGAGTGTTGGGTAAGTAATCAAAAACTCTTTTATCAAAACAGCAACCTTGTTGTGACTATAAAAACACATCACGAAGCCAGATCCCTTAGATTTTTGAGCGAGTATTTAAATCCCCTTCGAAAGGAAGATCTTAAATTTGAAAATGAGTTTTGGGATCCGCTCTAACCTTCCAAAAATAGTTTTGATAAAGTTTGAAAATAATCTCTGGAAATATTCAAAGTAAAAATGATTTGATAGTATCAATCATTTTCCGAATACTTGGTGAATATTGACACATTTTTCTTTAAGAAAATAAAGAATATTATTTAATAAAATAAGCGGAGTCATAAGTCCTCGAATGAATATTCAAACTAATATTCATTAAATAAAATAAGTGAAGTCATAAGTCCTCGAATGAATATTCAGACTAATATTCATTAAATAAAATAAGCGGAGTCATAAGTCCTCGAATGAATTTCAGACTAATATTCATTAAATAAAATAACATAGGTTTCATAACTAGAAACTCTATTCAATAATTAAACTAGTCTTTGATCGCAATAGGATTCTTAAATGAATATTCAAAAAATAATATTCACTTATAATATAGAACTATCGAATAAACATTATTCAATTAATAATTTTAACAACTATTTATATATATATATATAATATACTCGGGAACATCGCCTCCCGGTTTAGAAAAATGTTAACCTTTGGGTCCCCAATACTAAGGGTATAAGCAACTACTAGTTATCTCTAGCATAGGTATTATGCAGTTTATAAGCATTTGAATTGATAATAAAATATCAAGATTTCACAACATGCATATATATACCATATCAACATGCTCCAATATATCACAAGATTTGCTAATAACAACCATGTACTTATCTCTAGATAATGCATCAATATATTTACATCACAACAATAGTATAACGGGTAGAAAACTTGCCTGAGTGTTCTGGGATAGACTTAAGCTTAGAGTGGGTCAAGTAACCTATGAAAAACAACATAATCTGGAATTAGACCACGGTCGCTTAAGAAACTAGTCAAAACTCACTCATACCCCAACGGTTGCTTATACGCTTAACGATTTGCATTAATCGCTTGCGTACCCTCGGCTCCACCAATTTTAATAAATTAACCATTACGAATTTTAAGGCGACTCTTTTGTGAGTACTTTACCAATTGCCTAATCCACGTTACATAATTGTTTCGTGTTTCGATTAATCATTTACGGGTCTCGATTATGGTCTCAAAGTTACTCGAGGTTTCGGGGTTTGCTCGCGAAACGCTATTACTTAAAATGGGCGTTTCTCCTAAACCGTACATCGGATCTAAGCGAACGACATATGAAAACGAAGCTTGAATCATAAAATTTCAGAATGGTTCATGGAAGTGAGTGTTCGGGTGCAAAAGTCATGCACAAAATAGTCTAAGGAAAATTGGGCATTACGACGGCTATAACTTAGCGATTCCCAAATTTTACCAAATCAATTCAATATCAAACCACCACCAATCAACACTATTCAACCATCATTCAACCACAATACAAGATCATTCAACCATAAATCAAGATCTCAACTTATTAATCTAAACCAAGTCAAAATGTGACCAAGAACTTCAAATCTAACAAGTATCACTCCAAACTCCAAAATTAACAAAACCACTTACTAAACAAAGCTCTTAACATGATTACACACCCATTATACTAACCCATCATCTAAACATTAGGAAATCCAAACAAACAAAACTTAAGACTAAGGGTTTGAGAAGTTAAACCTTTCTTGGAGAGTGGAGAATCACTTAGGGAGCCTTGAATAACCACTAACTATCTCTACTATGCTTGGATTCAGAAGAAAACATAAGAAAACACAAAGTTAGTTTCTTGAAAACACTATTCATCAATAACTTTGATGAATTGATTAGCTTAGTAAAACTTGGAATCTTGGCTTCAAACTCATAACATAACCAAGTCATGAATTATGGAAGCTAAGGAAATAAACCTCTTAATTTTTGAAGGTGTGTAGCTTGAGTTTTGAAAATTTCTCCTTGCTTTTTCAAGAAGAAGTCGAAGCAAAACAATGGGGGAAAGAAGAGAGAGTTTGCTTGGTTGATTTTGGGAAGTGTGAAATGAAATGCTTGGTTGCTTTTCTATTGTCTTGGCAAATTATTAGCTTTTACCATGGTAAGTTTTACTTGGCTATAAATCAACCAACAAATCAAAACTCCTTGTCATGCTTATGTCACCATGCTTATGTCATCTTTTAACACATGGCTTCTCCTTGTGATGTGATGACATCATCATCCACTTACCTCTTTGATTAACCCTTAATTATTTGGCTAATGACTGCTTATCTGTTATACGGCTCGCTTAACTTTCGTTTTCGTTTGTCGTTTGAGGGATCATATCTGAGATATTATTACTTGGGTTCCCCTAAACCTTTCTCAATATTTTATATTCCTTTTATGATCCTCTCTTATAATCCTTGAATTTAAATCCTTTTAATCATGTTACCTTATACTCAATTCTTTCGGTATCTGGTGGATTTTCGTGAAAAATAAAAGTGTCCAGATTCGAATTCTAGCGACCTTTACATACACTCATTTACTTTATGGAATACTAATACGATCTTAGAATTTTCATAACAGTACTTATATATAGCGTGGTCTGATAATTTTCCTTAATCAGCATAGTCAGCAAACGTTACTATTCATCAGGGTTTCAAAAATTTCAAATAATTGGGGTTATTACAGTCTCCCCTCCTTAAAAGGATTCTGTCCCAGAATCAGATAGAAAAAAATTGGGGATACTTTTCTAGCATTGCACTTTCTAACTCCCAAGTCAATTTTCCCACATGGTGGTTCTACCACCAAACTCTAACTAGTTTGATAACCATGTTCCTACACACTTGTTCCTTTTGGATTCATAACCCTCACTGGTTGCTCCACATAGGTTAAGTCTGGTCGCAGGTTTACGTGTTCATATTCCCCTATGTGTCTCGCCTCTGGATCATACTTCCTTAACATTGATACTTTTTTTGCCAGACTTAACATTCATACTTGGAACTTATTGCGAACTTGTTGCAGGTTCGGGGGTAGGGCTAGTTCATTTCATAACTTCCCAATACATCTTAATATATCCAAGGGTCCAACAAATCGTGGACTTAGCTTTCCTTTCTTTTCGAACCTCATCAATCCTTTCCAAGGCTTTCCAAGGGGATACCTCTAACAATACTAAGTCCCCTACTTCATACTCTTTGTCCTTTCATTATCAAGTCAGCATAGTTCTCATGTCAATCTTGGGCTACTACCGGCCGTCCTCTGATTAGATCTATTATATCTTTGGTCCTTTGGACCACTGCTGGTTCGAGCATCTTGCGCTCTACAGCTTCATCCTAACATAAGGGAGATCGACATTGTCTTCCCTCAAGGATCTCATAAGGTGACATCTCGATACTGACATATGATCTATTGTCATAAGAAAACTCAATCCGCGTTAAGTGATCATTCCAAATTCTTTCAAGTTTATTGCACAGACTCTCATCATAGCTTCTAGCATTATAGCTTTTGCTTCTTAATACCCACCCTTTTCTAGTTCGTAATCGTTACTATCTTCCGTACCTAATATTATACTGGTTACACTTTTGCTCGTTACCGTTCTATAACCTTTTAATAACCGCGTCAACCTTAGTATCACGAACGCGTTAGATTCAGAATACCACCGTACTAATACCACTTCATCTCTAGCTACTTCCATCTTCCAAAGTTTGATCAATCATATAGAAGTAAAAGAATTTATTGAGAGATCACTATGATCATTAACACTTGTTCTATTGCATAGTTAGTACAGAAGGTGGCCAGCCTTTAGTACTTGACAAGCAATTAAACAACATGTGGTATCCTACTAGGCTTCTATCACACAGATAGATAGTCATTCGGCAATACCTCCCCTTCTGGAAGGGTTGTTCTTCTCAGTTTACACGAAAATGAAAAGAAGAGAAAAGAAAGAATTTAAGAGAATTATATAAAAAAATATTGCCACGGAATATCTAGCTTGGAGTCTACCCCTGAACTATAGAGGTTTATCACATGAGAATAAAACATATATATGTATATATCTCAACATCAAGTATTATCGCATCGTATTTCACATGCCTAAATATTTTTTTCTATTCTGTCCATCATTCTATGGACCCATGCTCGTGCTTGAGCTTATAAACAATCACCGTTGAAACCCCCTCGACAGCGAAAATCGAATCTCGGATTTCATTCTAGATATCATAGTTACTAGAATCCATTGTTATACCGTAACCTTCTTCGTATAGTAATACTACTCTGTTGATAAGAAGGAATAAATATATCATAGGTAAATATTCGGCTTAGTTGGTCTATCAATAATAACTTATACATCACCACGACCCGATTAGTGGTACTCAATCTCAAAATCCATTCCAATACAACTCTCATGGTTGTAATCGGCTCATTACTCGCAGAATCATTGCTGTATTACTATGGTCCACCGCTAACCTACTATCGTCATTCATTTTCCAGGAAATCTTAATAGCTAACCATACGGAGTCCATACATGTGGTATAGAATTCTTCTAAGGAGGTAACATAATCACCATTCATGATTCATGAAGAACATTTCAGATCCTGATGTACATACATGACATGAAGCAGATAAAATTGCAGAAGAGTTTCAATCAAAGCAACAATAGCATGTTAATACCATTCTCAACCATATGTATTTATTAGGAAACATGAAGCTCAAAGGTTCATTTAGTCCTCTCGTAACATGGTCCCGGCTTATCTCAAGATAGGACCTTCTAAGATAGATAGTCCCCTCACGGTGATTACATGAATTAAATCTTTACCAAACTACTATTACGGTTGAGTATCGTACAAACATTAGAAGAAATGTCAATCTTTCAAACCATAATACAACCTTCACAGCTTTAACCATCATCACTATATTCCTCTGGCACGAGCGCCTATAATTGTCCTCTAACACTTAAAGTGTCGGCCACCTCTTTGGCCTTTCCTGATAGTAAAATTTCCTTACAATCAATGTCATTTTAACCACCTCCAACTAAATTTTCTACCTCATTTTAATCACCGCTTATGTGAAAATGCTTTTCTTATGTCCTGGTGAGAAAAAAAATTCACCATTTTTCCATAAGTCATTGCCTTAGTCTTTAGATGTGAACATTGTCACGACTGACTCCCGATCATACTTAGGACGTCTCTTATCTTGGGTCTTTCTTGTTTTCACCAATATCGACCCTCATTGGGTCGATCTATACTTTCTTATGGTTCAACATGTTCCCCACTTGGCATTATTATAATTACGTCATATTTACTTTATCAAAATTTCTATTCTTGAGAACTTTGAATATTACCTTTCTCCTCGTAAAACCTCTAAGGTTATCCTTAAATCCTTCATCAGGTACACCCTAGGTACAGGGCATATCAAGATACCATTCACTAATACCAGAATCATTGTCTATATAGTTCTGAAAACTTTCTCCATTGATCTTTAAAGGTTGTTGTTGCCTTAGTCCTTCATTTTGTACTACCCAAACTCATAATGTCCCTATTAAGGGTGAAAGGCCAACCTTTATGCATCCCCCATGGTTCACCTGAAGTTATTGAGGTTATATCCTTAATTCCACCTTTAAAAAGGTACTTGCTATTAGTGTAGGTGCCCTAGAGGCAATACATTATTCTTTTAAATCTTTATGTCAGTTGATCATTCAATAAATGTATTAATTATGACCTTAATTACTGCGATATTTTGTTAGCATAATAAATTTCCTTAGAATCATGATACATATTGTATAGTTTAAGTACATGACTTGAACTTCAGATTATATAATATATCATATTCTTAAAGGTCCCTAGTCGAGTATTATTATATAGGACAATAATAATACATAGATAGACTAGTATGTTGTTTGACAAGATAACCACATCTCATTGGTTATAAGTATGGGGATACTAAAGTCAATACATAGGTACATGTGAGAGTACATGGTACTGGACAGACCCACAGTGAGATTCTTCATGTTTAATAAAGTCATAAGAAAGACTCACAGTGATAATGGTGTAACGATCCTTTGACTTGAAATCATTATATTTCTATACGAGGATTAATATACTTTGACTACATTAAAAGTTACTTTTGATCGGGTGATGATAAAAGTGGACATCGGGTATATCATGAGTCGTATGAGAAATATGAATGATAGATTAAGGATTTAACCCTCCTATAATTAGGAGAGATATTATTGGCCTCTTGATTGAGTGAGATTATAAAAGCATGGCCATGCTCAAATAATGATTTGTCTTGATAATCTACTCATGGATCAAGTAAACCCGGATTAAATGTTGAAGAGGATGACTAAATACATGCCTCGAGTTTAATCTATAATATGTATGGTTAAAGAGATTATATTACATGAAAAACATTAATCACGAAAGGTTTTATCTAATCACGATTTAATTATTGTTTAATTGGGTAACAATGATGTATTACCAAATACCGCTCATTATTTATAATTTTATTAGAGAATAAAATTATTGCCAATTAAATAATAGCCTATAGGGTCGCACAAATAGAGCACTTAATGGAATAATTAATTTAAATTATGGATTTAAATTAATTGATGATTATTTGAATTTTATTATAATTAAGTAAAACTTAATTGAGATAATATAAATTCGAATTAAAAGGAATGTTTTTGCCCATAATAATTAAGTATGACTTAGTTATTAATTAAATAATAGAAATTCATTTTTATTATTTAATCCAATACCTACTTGGGTTGGGCTTTGCTATTATGGGACTTTTTAATCAGCCATTATAAATACATAATGATAGGTTAAAGAGGCTTGTACATTTTTGAGAAAACCCTAGCAGCAAAGAGAGGCAGAGGCAATTCAGATCGTTAAGAAGGAGGCTAGTACATCCATTCCGTAGTCAAGTTCGTGAGACGTTCTTGAAGGTGCTCGTGTGGATACCATAGAGGTGTTTCTCCGAGAGGTAGACACAAAGCGTGATAGCTAGGATCTCCGTTGAGTTCGTGAAAGTTAAGCTCTTGAAAGGTATAATTCGTTATCTCCATAATCTGCCCATAATTATACATGGATCCTGTTTTTGGGTTTCAAAATTTTATATTTTATTTACGTTTATCCACTGCGTTTTATGCCTACGGAACCCAACAATGGCATCAGAGCTACGTGTATAAGGGGCTAATTTGGTTACGTGTTTACTGTATCTTTACAAGTATGCATGTGTGATGAGTCTGCCATGATAACAGTTATGTTATATGAGTCTGCCATGATAACAATTATGTTATATGAGTCTGCCATGATAACAGTTATGTTATATGAATGATATGATGAATCTGTTAATGATCTATATGATGATACTAGTATGTTTAAGATCTGCCATAACTCATATGTATGCGATCTCTTAAAATATGTATACTGATACATGTTTTTGGTAACTGGGATATGGATCGTGTGTATACTGATACATGCTTCTGGAATAGTATTCTGATACATGTTTTGCTAGTATTCTGATACTTGATTTTGCAAAAATTTCCGCCATCGGGGGGCTCGCTGCCCCCCCGAACCCCCCAGCGACCTCAGGTCGATCCGCGTGCTTAGGGTTTCGTTTTTAATTTGTGCTTATGACATATAATTTACTTATTTATTATTCTTGATTGGATCATGATAAGTGATAAATAGTATGTCATCTTTATATGATCTATCATGTTCTTTAATGGTTACTTGAGCATGGTGCATAGTTATGGCCTTAAGACCTTAGTTGTAATGGTTTATTCTTTTGGTTTGTAATAAATACAACTTGCATGTCATTTTCTATTTGTAGTTGTTTTATCTCGAATGTAACTCGAGTTCTTTTGTAAGTTCATTAGTATAATTCTTAATGTAACATCCAAGAAGGACAAGGGAAAGAGGAGGCATCCTATGGAGGCCAAGGAGACAATGGAAGCAATAGAGAAGACATATGTAATAGTTATTTTTACACCATAGATTGACCTTGATCTTTTCATTAGCCTGAAAAGATCACATAGGATTGGGCCATAACTATTGCACGTTTACTTTACGCACTTTTCATATGATGTATAAATAATATGTGTAGAGTAGAAAATGCATGTTTTAATTAGATTAATGATGTATGTATGTATTAGATACATCACCCATGCCATGCCTTTAAACAAGATAAAATCTGTAACGACTCAAGATTTAAAATTAACAAACGATCATGAGATTCTCGTGTTTATAAAACACGGAATAAAATACGAATTTTCTTTATTTCTGACATGGGGCGATTTTGTCAACAACGAGTTCATAGAACTTGTAAGGCTGTGGGTTTTAAGCGAGACCGATGTGACTCCTCCACTACTTGGAAATCAAACCATTGACGAGTATTGATTTGAAGTATTTTATTCAAGGAAAAATTGGGAATCTCTTTATGATGGGATCATGATCATTCTAAATTAAAAATCCCTAAGTAAAAATATTAAGTTTTAATCAGATGCTTTCCAATGAATGAACATTCATTAAATCCTAGATCGATAAGGGGAAGGGCTGTTAGTGGCAGGGGACTCCTATCTATCGTGGTGAAATGCGACGAATATAAACGGTTATATTCGGACGTTGTATCATTGGGTCTAACTTAACTGAGTCATCATAATAAGGTGAATATAAACGGTTATATTCAACTATTATGAACTTAGAAGCATAGAGTTTGGTTAAAAATCTATTAGATAGATAAGATCAATTGTTGTTCACCAAATTATCCAAGAATTATATATGATATAATTGACAACTGTTGTCTACCTAAATAATCATGTTTTAAGGATACCAGTGGTTGACTTAAAACATGACAAAATATGGATCTTGGCTCACTAGAAAGATTTATGGGATATACTTTCCGAATTAATAGTTAGGGCTATTAATTTGATAAAAAAATAGTGGGAGATATATTATGAATATATCATAATCATATGAATATAAAATTTTAACTCAGACAATCTAATGTTTATTTTACGCTTTTATTATTGTAGATACTGAGTAATGGCAAACAATACAAACACACTATCCGTACGTTCAGTCCTTGAGAACGACAAGCTGACAGGAGGAAACAACTTCCTAGACTGGCAGAGGAATTTGAGGATTGTCCTCAGGCAGGAGCGCAAGCTTTATGTCATTGATATTGCTCCTCCAGGCCCCCTTCCTGAGGGTGCTACTGCTGATGAACAGGCATCACGCACAAGGGATGAGAATGATGCAAATGATGTTGCATGTCGTATGTTTGCAACTATGAGTGCTGAGCTTCAAGGACAGCATGTGCATATGGATGCATATACTATCAATGAGCACTTGCAAAGCATGTTTGCAAGCCAAACTCGTCAAGAAAGGTTCAACACGAGTAAGTCACTTTTTAATTGCAAACAAGGGGCGAGTGAACCAGTTGGCCCAAATGTTCTGAAGATGATTGGTTACATTGAGTACCTTGAAACTTTGGGTTTCCCGATTGATCCGGAAACTGGTATTGACCTAATCATGAAGTCTTTGAACAACAAATTCACTCAGTTTGTTGTGAACTACAATATGAATGAATTTGACAAAACACCTAATGAATTATTGCATATGTTGAGAACATATGAGACCAACATGAAGACAACTGAACCTGCTCCCATACTGATGGTGGGAAATAAAGGTAAGGCCAAAGGGAAGGGCAAATGGAAGGGTAAGAAGAAGATTGGATCTGATTCTACACCCAAGCCAAAGTCAGGTCCCAAACAGGCTTTAAAGCCTAAAGGTGGTGTGGCCAAGGGTGAATGTCACTACTATAAGAAAGATGGTCACTGGAAGAGAAACTGTCAAATTTACTTGAGGATCTGAAGAAAAAGAAAGCAGTTCAGATTTCTGGATCAGGTATTTATGTTATAGAAGTCAATTTGTCTATTTCTACATCTTGGGTATTTGATACTGGATGTGCTTCTCACATTTGTATAAATGTGCAGGGCCTGCAGAGAAGTTGAACTTTGGCTAAAGGAGAAGTGGACCTAAGAGTAGGCAATGGAGCAAAAGTTGCTGCTTTAGCTTTAGGGACTTATTATTTATCTATGCCCTCTGGGCTTGTTTTAGAATAGAAGACTGTTTTTACGTGCCTGCGATTCGCAAAAACATTATTTCTGTTTCTCGTTTGGACAAGAAAGGTTTTTCGTTTATAATAAAGAACAACAGTTGCTCTTTTACTTTGAATGATTTAACCTATGGTGTTGCGCATTTATTTAATAGTTTATATGTTCTTGATTTAGATAACCCTGTTTGTAATATAGAAAACAAACGACTTAAAATGAATGACTCAAATCAAACATACCTCTGGCATTGTCGTATAGGCCACATAAATGAGAAATGCATATCCAAATTACATAAGGATGGATACTTGGATAAGTTTGATTTTGAATCATACCAAGAATGCGAATCTTGTTTGCTTGGTAAGATGACTAAAGCCCCTTTCACTGGTAAGGGTCAAAGGGCCACTAAACGTCTGGAGCTAATACATAGTGATGTATGTGGCCCAATGCGTGTAATGGCTAGATGAGGCTACTACTACTTCATAACATTTACTAATGATTTCAGTAGATATGGATATGTATATCTTATGAAAACAAATCCGATTCTTTTGAAAAATTTAAAGAATACAAGGTTGAAGTAGAGAAGCAAATTGGCAGAGATACAAGTATTAAGATCTTACAATCCGATCATGGGGGTGAATACTTAAGCACCGAATTTAGAGAGTATTTGAAAGAGTTTGGTATTGTATCACAACTCACTCCGCCAGGAACACCTCAATGGAATGGAGTTTCAGAGAGGAGAAATCGCACCTTGTTGGACATGGTGCGATCGATGATGAGTCATGCAGATCTTCCAATTAGTTTCTGGGGTTACGCTCTGGAAACAACGGCTTTCATACTTAACCGTGTTCCTACTAAGAAGGTTCAAAAGACTCCATATGAGATATGGAAGGAGAAATGGTCAGGCATGAACTTTATGAAAGTTTGGGGATGTAAGGCGTTTGTGAAACGTCAAGAATCTGACAAGCTTGGACCTAAATCCGAAGAATGCATTTTTGTAGGATACCCTAATGAAACAAAGGCATATTATTTTTATAGTCCTTCTGAGCAGAAAGTGTTTATTGCTCGAGAGGTTGTCTTCATGGAAAGAGATTTTGTTTCCAAAAGAAACAGTGGGAGAACTATAAATCTCGATGAAGATCGAGAACCGCAAAATAGCATTGAACCTGAAGTGGAACAAGATCAGAATAATGATAATGCTCAACAAACACAGGTTGTTCGTAGATCTAGTAGATTTCTCCATGAGCCAGAGAGATATGGATTTCTCATGACTCAGTGTGGTGATTTGATACTCATAGATGAAGATGAGCCTCTCACATACCAAGATGCTATGAACAGTCCAGACCCTAAGAGATGGCTTCAAGCCATGAAATCCGAGATAGATTTCCTGTACGAAAACCATGTATGGACTTTGGTTGATCCACCCGAA
Source organism: Apium graveolens (assembly GCF_009905375.1). Classification (NCBI taxonomy): domain Eukaryota; kingdom Viridiplantae; phylum Streptophyta; class Magnoliopsida; order Apiales; family Apiaceae; genus Apium; species Apium graveolens. The sequence goes on from NC_133652.1 coordinate 190,430,297, forward strand.
GGGGTAAAACCCATAGGGTGCAAATGGGTTTTTAAGAAGAAAAAGGGCATGGATGGAAATGTTCAGACCTATAAAGCTAGGCTGGTTGCAAAAGGTTTCAAACAAATTCATGGTATTGACTATGATGAAACTTTCTCACCAGTGGCTATGGTCAAGTCTATAAGGATTTTACTTGCCATTGCAGCATTCCATGATTATGAAATTTGGAAAATGGATGTCAAAATAGCCTTCCTTAATGGAAGCCTTGAAGAGGATGTGTACATGACACAACCTGAGGGTTTTGTCGATCCAAGGAATGCTGGCAAGGTATGTAAATTATGTCGATCCATTTATGGATTAAAGCAATCCTCTAGGAGATGGAATATCCATTTTGATGAAATAGTCACAGAGTATGGCTTTGTTCAAAATGAAGATGAACCGTGTGTTTACAAGAAGGTTAGTGGGAGCTATTGAAAGGAATATGTCCCAAGTCCAATCATGTATTAGGATTTAGGAATAACTTTTATGTAATCTGTTTTGATTTCATTGATATTAATAAAGACTTGTTTTGTTTTTATTACGGGATTTATCTATTTAAGTGTTTAAATAAGATATACCATAGTTTAGAGTAAAGCTTTTGTATGGATTATGATGAGATCATAATAGTGAGACCTAAAAAGATGATAACTCTAAACTTAAATAGTTCCTGGTCATAGGATTACTAACTAGTAATTAATAATCCGCAAAGATCGGTACATACTATACTTGCTTCATTATGAAGGATGTCTGTTCTCATAGACATTTGTGTGGTGACACTATAGCTAGTATGTAGGTGCTTATTATGGAATAAGTTCACTGAACATGACTCGCACAGCTGAACAACTGATGGAGTTCACTCACGTGTCAGCAGTTGTTCACATAGTGATAGTTGTACAAGTATCCGTAGACTTGAGGTCATCATAGTCATCTTGTGTACACTGAACTATGCTTTGGTTTAGTTCTTAGTCTCCAGGGACAATTATTAGGGCTCTTCTGGGTATAAGAATTTGTACACGAAGATAGTGTATGATCAATAAAGGATCTACCCCTTCCAGTGAAGGAAGCGAATGTTCAAGGCTGATCCACTTATGCTAGTTCAGGAATCTCTGGCCAGAGTGAATGAAATTAGAAAGGAGTTTCTAATTTACATAGAACTACGCATAGTAAATGGTAAGCAAGTGATTGAATTAGATAGGCTTGACACGAGATCCATGCCTTGTATTTAATCGGGACATTGTAGGGTAGAAGGAGTTTATTGTACGGTAACTATTCACTGACAGGTTCTTGGTATTCTAAGCAGTGAATTCATATTATCCGGATAGTCGCGATATGTTGAGAAGCATCACTCACGATGTAGAATAAATGTGATTAATTAATTAATCATATTTAATAAATTAGAGAATTTATATAAATAATGATAAAATAGTTTTATTATTATTTATTTCTACTACCGGCTTAATATTGAACCTATAGGGTCACACCATAAAAAGAGAATGATTTAATGGTGGAGGAATTAATTAATAATGGCTAATAATTATTTATTTGTGAAATAAATAATTAATTGGCAAATTTAATAATTGATTAAATGAGATTTAATTGATTATAAATTAATTAAGAAAAGTTCTTAATATTATTAATTAAAGGATTTAATTTTTGGAAATTAAATCAAGAGAAAGAATTATTTCTAAATTGTTTAGAAAAAGGATTAATGATTAAAAGGTGTTTTAATTATTAATGAGAATAATAAATGGGATAATAATAATAATATTTATGGGAAAATTTCAGCTGAAAATTTTGCCTATAAATACAATATTATAGACCCTATTTTTATTCCAACCTCGAAACCCGAAAACCCAAAAAGTTTGGAAAACCCAATTCTCTCCACCTCCTTCCTCCTCCTTAACATCGTTTTCTTGGTGGATACCGGTGGAGTGCTTCACACTTGAGGAGCAACTGCTAAGGATCTCTGATCGTTGTCTCCGAATTATTTTAAAAGGTTAGATTCAATCCCTCGAATTTTTATTCACACGATTTATATGCTTTTATTTGGATTTTATATGCGTAAAAGTGTTTTTCCATGCCTCCCTGCGATTAAAAATCCAAGAATGGCATAAGAGCATAGGTTGTATGCATATAGATCTGTGGTAAAAATTTCAGAATTTTATGTGCTTGTATGAATTAATTATGATTTTTACAAGTTATATCTTGGATTAATTTTGTCTGATGAAAAATCGTTTCTCATAATAATTTTAAATGTTGATCTGGGTTCTACAAGTGTTGTAGATCGTCTGGGTATTTTTTTCATAATTTTATGATGTATAGATTTTTTATTATGAATTTTGGAAGTTCTTACAATTAAATTCATAATTAAATAATTCATATATTCATATATATATAAATTGTAAGTATATATATGTTCGAATTGCTTGTCTGCATATATCTGTACTGCATCTGCTATCTGTAATGCTGCTGCATCGAAGAAGACAGAGTCTGACACGCACGTTTTTCGAGAAGAGAGAAGACGGCTGCTGTAAAAACAAAAAAAAATAGGGGTGTAACGCATTCCGGGAATGCGTTACACACCTGTGGCGCATTCACAGAATGCGTTACACCCTTTAATGGCTTAAAAGGGGTGTAACGCATCACCAGAATGCATTACAGGGCTTGTAACGCGTTCTTGTAATGCGTTACAGCCCGTCTGTTGATATTGAAATTGATTTTCTGGGAGTTTCGTAACTCCGTTTTGGGCGTGCAATATACCGTTGGATTCGTTTTTCCGAGACGGATCTAATGGAGTGATCAATTTTAGTTTATATAAAAGTTTTGAACTGTTTATATTTCCATGAAGTGTTTTAAAGCTGTCTTTGATCGTTTGAATTGATTTTAAATGCTTCATGTGATACATAGAGATGTATAATGCTTAGACTAATGTGCTAGATGATATAAAATGCCTACATTGATGTTTATTCATGTTGATATATGTGATATATGCTTAGTTTATCATGCGATGATAGATTTAGGTGAACTTAAATGAACATAAGGCGTTTGTTAGACAACCTAGTATAGTGAATTTTTTTCATAACCTTAATAATAATATTATGAATACAATCATGAGATTCTTGTGTTTATGAAACACGTAATTGAATATGAATTTTCAATATGAGAGAAAGGATGATTCTGTCAACAACAGATTTCTATCTGTAAGAAAGGGTTATTAAGTGACGCCTCTTGACAATGCTCCACCCGATCTGGGAATCATCTGATTATTGATTATTGATTTGAAATATTTAATTTAAAAAGAAGAATCTCTTTATAATATGATTATGATTGTAACGTAATATAATCCCTCTAAAATTAAATAATATAAAGTAGTAATTGGCCAATGATACAACGGGCTTGTGTCGGTTATAGCCTTCCAATATGATAAAAAAGTAGTTCTTATTTTTGAATCATTGTCGGTTCGTGCTACAGCCGAGGGCTTTGATTTCGAAATAAGAAATACTTGTCTATTACATAGAGATGTGTACATTGAATAAGAATCTAAAGGTCGGTACGTGCTACAGCCGTGGGCCTTTGGGGACTGATTCAACTGTACGGAATGTTGAGTTAGACTTGACTTAGAATATTGAGTTTTTCGTGCTACAGCCGAGACTCAATTATTCAAGAGGCTAAAGTTTGATTAGGGAATAACATAAGATGTAATTGACAAGAGTTGTCTGCCTATTGAACATTGTATGGCGGTTCGTGCTACAGCCGGGGTTGTGTAATGGAATGTAGGATCCCTATTCCCACTAGCATTATGAATGCTTAATTTTTTCACGTAGGGGGTTGAATAAATTAGGAAAACTAGTGGGAGCCACTTATGAATAAAGACCCGATTCATATAGTGTTTTGAAATGAAATTGAATATTTGCTAAGTGTTGTTATGTGTTTATCATTTACAGATTTACTTTGTACATTATGTCTTATGCACTATCACTCAGGAGCATACTAGATGCTCATAAATTGACTGGTCCTAATTATGCTGACTGGCTTCGAAACTTGAGAATTGTTCTCAGGATTGAGAAGCTGGAATACGTGATTGACTCACCTAAGCCTACTGAACCTGCTAGTGATGCACATAATGATGAACATGTTGTGTATCGTAAGTGGATAGATGATGCAAATATTGCTCAATGCATCATGCTAGCTTCCATGAACATTGAGCTACAGAAGCAACATGTGCATATGGATGCTCACACTATCCTCATGCATCTACAAGAGTTGTATGATGTGGCAGGGAGGACAGCTCGATATGAGATATCGAAGGAGCTGTTCGGTTGTAGGATGTTTGAGGGATCATCTGTGAATGACCATGTACTTAAGATGATCAATTTGATTGAACGTCTTGGACAACTTGGATTTGCCATGGATGGGGAGCTGAGCCAAGACTTGGTCTTGCAATCGCTTCCGAGTTTGTTCTCGCAGTTTGTTGTGAACTTTCACATGAATAAGTTGGATGTCAGCCTGCCTGAACTCCACAACATGTTGAAGACTGCGGAATCGAATTTTCCCCCTAAGAAGAGTTCTGTTCTTCTAATTGGTGAAGGTTCCAATCCTAAGAAAAGGAAGAGGAACTCTTCCAAGAAGAAGAAAGTAGGTGAGAAAATGCCGGTTCCACCAAAAGCTAAAGACCCCAAGAGCAAAGTTGTTTGCTTTCACTGTAACAAGGTGGGGCACTGGAAGAGGAACTGCAAGGTTTACCTTGCAGAATTGAAGAAGAAGGGTAGTGAGACTACCGCTTCTGATTCAGGTATGTTCATGATAGAAGTGAATATGTCATTTCTACTTGGGTATTAGATACCGCCCGTGGTTCTCATATCTGCAATTTGTTGCAGGGACCAAGGAGAAGTAGGACTCTTGAGGAAGAGGAGGTGATTCTACTGATGGGAAATGGAGCAAGAGTTGCTGCTGAAGATGTAGAATCATTTCATTTACATAGGCCTATGGGCAAGACTATTATTTGAAATAATTGTTATTTTGTTCCCTCGATTGTGAGGAATATTATTCCCATGTTAGACTTGGATGGATTTTCATTTATTATTGAGAATAATGAATGTTCTATTCTTAGAGATAATATTCTTTATGGACGTGGTGCTTTAAATAATGGTCTGTATATATGTGACATAATTTACTTCAGATTGAACAAACTAATAAAAGAAAAGGGACGATAAAAATCTCACTTTATAGTGGCACTGCAGTCTCCATTTAGTAGACATGGAGAGATGACTGCAAATTTGCTAGGAATGGTACACACAGATGTATGTGGACCAATGTCTAAGCAAGCCATGGGTGGATTTTCATACTTCATTACTTTCATAGATGATAGATCTATATTCAGATATGTGTTTGATGAAACACAAGTCTGAAGCCTTTGAAAAGTTCAAAGAGTATAAGTATGAAGTGGAGAAACAAACCAAACATAGTATTATAATTCTTCGATTAGATCGAGGTGGTGAATACTTGAATGGATAGTTTCTAGATTATCTCAAAGTAAATGGTATAGTCTCCCAGTGGACTCCTTCAGATTGGTATCTGAAAGGAGAAATCGAACTTTGTTAGACATGGTTCGGTCCATGATGAGCTATGCAAATCTTCCAGTATTCCTATGGGGTTATGCATTGGAAACCTCAGCATATTTACTGAATAAGGTGCTTTCCAAATTTGTTCCTCAAACTCCGTATGAGATATGGAAAGAAAGGAAACCGAGTCTTAAACACGTTAAGATTTGGGGATGTCCAGCTTATGTCAAGTAAGTTGACCCAGATAAGCTGGAATATCGATCTGTAAAATGTAGTTTTGTGGGATATCCTAAAGAGACTTTAGGGTATTACTTTTACACCGATCATCGGGTGTTTGTCTCCAGACATGCTACCTTCTTGGAAAAGGAGTTTATCCTTGAAGGAAACAGTGGGAGCAAAATTGAACTTGATGAAGTTCAAGAAGCACAAACTACTACAGATCGAGTGGAAACACACTGAACAACCTTTTGTGGAACAGCCCATTCATAGATCAGGGAGAGTGTCTCGCCAACCTGAGAGGTAATATGGCCTTGTCATTGAGAATGACAATGAGTTGTCGATCATTGATGATGACGACCCTGTGACCTATAATGAGGCTATGAGTAGTGTTGACTCAGAGAAATGGCATAGTGCCATGAAATCCAGAATGGAATCTATGTATACGGTATACAAAAGATAGATTATAGCAGATGGCCAGGTGGAGACCTATAAGGCCAGGCTTGTGGTAAAAGAATTCAAACAAAGGCAATGGATTGACTTTGATGAAGCCTTTTACCTGTAGCCCTGTTAAAATCAGTTCAGATTTTGCTTGCGAATGCTGCTTACTACGACTATGAAATCTGGCAGATGGCCAGATGGTTTTCTTTCCAAGGGAAATGAAAACCTAGTGCGTAAGCTGCTGCGAACCATATGTGGTTTAAAGCAAGCTTCTCGAAAGATGGAACATTCGTTTTGATGAGACAATCAAAGAGTTTGATTTTATCAAAAACGTAGATGCACCATGCGTCTACAAAAGGGTTAGTGGGAGCGCGGTAACATTTCTTGTATTGTATTGAATTAGAGTTGACACACATAATAATATAGTAGACCCACTCACAAAGCTACTTTATGAAAGTTACTTTGATCGTCATAAAGACAAGATGGGTATTAGATACCAGAGTGATTGGCTTTAGTACAAGTGTGAGATTAAAAGGAATATGTCCCAAGTCCAATCATGTATTAGGATTTAGGAATAACTTTTATGTAATCTGTTTTGATTTCATTGATATTAATAAAGACTTGTTTTGTTTTTATTACGGGCTTTATCTATATAAGTGTTTAAATAAGATATACCATAGTTTAGAGTAAAGCTTTTTATGGATTATGATGAGATCATAATAGTGAGACCTAAAAAGATGATAACTCTAAACTTAAATAGTTCCTGGTCATAGGATTACTAACTGGTAATTAATAATCCCCAAAGATCGGTACATACTATGCTTGCTTCATTATGAAGGATGTCTGTTCTCATAGACATTTGTGTGGTGACACTATAGCTAGTATGTAGGTGCTTATTATGGAATAAGTTCACTGAACATGACTCGCACAGCTGAACAACTGATGGAGTTCACTCACGTGTCAGCAGTTGTTCACATAGTGATAGTTGTACAAGTATCCTTAGACTTGAGGTCATCATAGTCATCTTGTGTACACTGAACTATGCTTTGGTGTAGTTCTTAGTCTCCAGGGACAATTATTACGGCTCTTCTGGGTATAGAAATTTGTACACGAAGATAGTGTATGATCAATAAAGGATCTACCCCTTCCAGTGAAGGAAGCGAATGTTTAAGGCTGATCCACTTATGCTAGTTCAGGAATCTCTGGCCAGAGTGAATGAAATTAGAAAGGAGTTTCTAATTTGCATAGAACTACGCATAGTAAATGGTAAGCAAGTGATTGAATTAGATAGGCTTGACACGAGATCCATGCCTTGTATTTAATCGGGACATTGTAGGGTAGAAGGAGTTTATTGTACGGTAACTATTCACTGACAGGTTCTTGGTATTCTAAGCAGTGAATTCATATTATCCGGATAGTCGCGATATGTTGAGAAGCATCACTCACGATGTATAATAAATGTGATTAATTAATTAATCATATTTAATAAATTAGAGAATTTATATAAATAATGATAAAATAGTTTTATTATTATTTATTTCTACTACCGGCTTAATATTGAACCTACAGGGTCACACCATAAAAAGAGAATGATTTAATGGTGGAGGAATTAATTAATAATGGCTAATAATTATTTATTTGTGAAATAAGTAATTAATTAGCAAATTTAATAATTGATTAAATGAGATTTAATTGATTATAAATTAATTAAGAAAAGTTCTTAATATTATTAATTAAAGGATTTAATTTTTGGAAATTAAATCAAGAGAGAGAATTATTTCTAAAGTGTTTAGAAAAAGGATTAATGATTAAAAGGTGTTTTAATTATTAATGAGAATAATAAATGGGATAATAATAATAATATTTATGGGAAAATTTCAGCTGAAAATTTTGCCTATAAATACACTATTATAGACCCTATTTTTATTCCAACCTCGAAACCCGAAAACCCAAAAAGTTTGGAAAACCCAATTCTCTCCACCTCCTTCCTCCTCCTTAACATCGTTTTCTTGGTGGATACCGGTGGAGTGCTTCACACTTGAGGAGCAACTGCTAAGGATCTCTGATCGTTGTCTCCGAATTATTTTAAAAGGTTAGATTCGATCCCTCGAATTTTTATTCACAATTTATATGCTTTTATTTGGATTTTATATGCGTAAAAGTGTTTTTCCACGCCCCGCTGCGATTAAAAATCCAACAGCTATGTGGCATTCATAGTACTATATGTTGATGATATACTACTAATGGGGAATGACATACCTTCTTTGAAGGCTGTTAAGACTTGGTTAGAAGGCAATTTCTCCATTAAAGACTTAGGAGAGCATCCTACATTCTAGGAATGAGGATCTATAGAGAACGATCTAGAAGGATGATCGGTCTAAGTCAGAGCACATACATTGATAAGGTTTTGCATCGTTTTGGAATGCAAAATGCAAAAAGGGGATATGTCCCTGTGTCTCAAGGGATAACGATCTCTAAGGACCAGTGTCCGAAATCATTGGATGAGAAGGGCCACATGAATAAAGTTCCATATGCTTCAGCAATTGGATCTATCATGTATGCAATGGTATGTACTCGCCCAGATGTCTCGTATGCTTTGATCATGACGAGCAGATACCAGTCTAATCTGGGTGAAGGTCACTGGACGGCAGTTAAGAATATTCTTAAGTACCTGAAAAGAACTAAAGATTCATTCTTGGTGTATGGAGGAGAAGAGAAACTCGTTGTAAAAGGTTACACCGATGCAAGTTTCCAAACAGACAGAGATGATACTGTATCACAGTCTGGTTTTGTGTTTTGTCTAAACGGAGGTGCTGTAAGCTGGAAGAGTTCAAAGCAACAAACAGTAGCTGATTCTACAATGGAGGCTAAGTACATTGCAGCTTGTGAAGCATCTAAGGAGGCCGTTTGGATTCGAAAGTTCATTTCTGATTTAGGAGTGGTTCCATCGATCGCAGATCCCATTGATCTATACTGCGATAATAATGGAGCCATTGCACAGGCTAAAGAACCTAGATCACACTCCCGGGCTAAACATATACTCAGGAAACTTCACCTTATACGAGAGATTAATGAAAGGGGTCATATACACATATGTAAAGTGCACACAAATGATAACATTGCAGACCCACTGACCAAAGGCTTGTCGCAGCAGAAGCACGATGGTCACACTAGTTCCATGGGTATTAGATATATGGGTGATTGGCTCTAGTGCAAGTGGGAGATTGTTAGTGTAGGTTCCCTAGAGGCAATACATTATTTTTTTAAATCTTTATGTCAGTTGATCATTCAATAAATGTATTTATTATGACCTTAATTACTGCGATATGTTGTTAGCATAATAAATGTCCTTAGAATCATGATACAAATTGTATAGTTTAAGTACATGACTTGAACTTCAGATTATATAATATATCATATTCTTAAAGGTCCCTAGTCGAGTATATTATATAGGACAATAATAATACATAGATAGACTAGTATGTTGTTTGACAAGATAACCACATCTCATTGGTTATAAGTATGGGGATACTAAAGTCAATACATAGGTACATGTGAGAGTACATGGTACTGGACAGACCCACAGTGAGATTCTTCATGTTTAATAAAGTCATAAGAAAGACTCACAGTGATAATGGTGTAACGATCCTTTTACTTGAAATCATTATATTTCTATACGAGGATTAATATACTTTGACTACATTAAAAGTTGCTTTTGATCGGGTGATGATAAAAGTGGACATCGGGTATATCATGAGTCGTATGAGAAATATGAATGATAGATAAAGGATTTAACCCTCCTATAATTAGGAGATATATTATTGGCCTCTTGATTGAGTGAGATTATAAAAGCATGGCCATGCTCAAATAATGATTTGTCTTGATAATCTACTCATGGATCAAGTAAACCCGGATTAAATGTTGAAGAGGATGACTAAATACATGCCTCGAGTTTAATCTATAATATGTATGATTAAAGGGATTATATTACACGAAAAACATTAATCACGAAAGGTTTTATCTAATCACGATTTAATTATTGTTTAATTGGGTAACAATGATGTATTACTAGATACCGCTCATTGTTTATAATTTTATTAGAGAATAAAATTATTGCCAATTAAATAATAGCCTATAGGGTCGCACAAATAGAGCACTTAATGGAATAATTAATTTAAATTATGGATTTAAATTAATTGATGATTATTTGAATTTTATTATAATTAAGTAAGACTTAATTGAGATAATATAAATTCGAATTAAAAGGAATGTTTTTGCCCATAATAATTATGTATGACTTAGTTATTAATTAAATAATAGAAATTTGTTTTTATTATTTAATCCAATACCTACTAGGGTTGGGGTTTGCTGTTATGGACCTTTTTAATCAGCCATTATAAATACATAATGATAAGTTAAAGAGGCTTGTACGTTTTTGACAAAACCCTAGCAACAAAGAGAGGCAGAGGCAATTCAGATCGTCAAGAAGGAGGCTAGTAGATTCATTCCGTAGTCAAGTTCGTGAGACGTTCTTGAAGGTGCTCGTGTGGATACCATAGAGGTGTTTCTCCGAGAGGTAGACACAAAGTATTATAGCTAGGATCTCCGTTGAGTTCGTGAAAGTTAAGCTCTTGAAAGGTATGATTCGTTATCTCCATAATCTGCCCATAATCTGCCCAACACTTGCATCCTTACATGGATAAATCAAGTCATATATCCCTGATAAGGGTATCTTATTCAATCATTCCCACCTCGATAGTATATGCCTAATTTCACACTAACATTTGTATTCAAAATGAGGTCAATCAATATGGCCTCCAAACGATAACAACGGTTATCCGCTTTTCTTGCATGATTTAGTAATGATAAAAGGGATGTTCTAGAAGATATTGGTCGTGTTCAATGTGAACTTTTTAGTTCTAACTACTCATTTACCTCTTTTATTTATCTCAACAGTCATCTCAATGTTGAGATATCTTTTATACCCGGCATCTCCCTTTCTGGGTATCAAGCCACCGGTCTTACATACACTTCACATTCTTGAAGGTCACTTCCTTCATCCCATTTTCCTAATTTCTAACTTTCTTGTCTCCTTAGTCTATCCGCGTCTTATTATTTATCCTTCGAACTATCTCAAGGTTTCCTCGAATCCTCCCAACTTAAAGGGGATAAGATATATGTATCTCTTATGCCTTCAACCATCAACTTTAACTCATGTGAATCACCCTCATCCTGATGATTACATACTTTTCTATTTCTATTGCTACGAGTCTTTAGGGTTTCCTCTTACCCAACTCCCTTAGTATTCCTCAAACTCTATTGGCTTTATATTCCTTTCTACTTCAGTTTCTTTTTATTTTCCTTTCTCTTACAATCATTTCATGAACCCACTAATCATTAACTTCAAACATCACGTCGTTCTGGGATTCTTGTCCTCACTACGAATCTTGACAACTTTTACAACTTGGATTTATAATTCATCATACTCGTCCGCCTTTGTCTTGGCTCTAAAGCTTTTACACTACCTCCATAACCTTGGGAAGTACTTTCCCGAAAACAATTGACTGAACTTTAATCAGTTTATTATAACCTTTGGATCCGTGCCTTTCTTGGCCTTTCACCAGCGGGTGGCCTCTCTCTTAGGAGGGTAAGTGACAAAAACAGTCTTTTATGATTCGTCAATCATTTAGAATCTCGAATGATTCCTATATTTCCTTTAGCCAAGCTCTTACCTCGACTGGGTCAGCTTGTTCCTTGGAACTCTGAGAGCTTAGCGACTTAAAGGTCCTGAAAGAATTTCTCACCGCATTGTTTCCTCAGGGTGGTGGTTGGGGATAATAGTCTAAGTTCTGTTTATACAGGTCCATGAATTGTCATATAGGAGTACCGTCTCGGGCCTCCTATCCTTACTCGACTTCTGTTTCCTTAGTATGAACGTTCCCTCCTCCTCCCTATAATCGGGGTCATCCTACATGTTTTAAATCCTCATTTTCCACTTCATTATGTTATGGGTTCCTTTTATCTTGATGGCGACCTCCCTGACTATCACATTCAGGGTTTGCTCTAGATCTTATTCCTCAAACTAGGGCTTTCATCTAACATCTCATCTTTAAGCTCTTGAACATTGAAACCCAATTTTTTCCGGAATACCTCATTATTTCCTTATCATCTTTCTCGATATTAATCTCTTCTTCCGTCATTGGCTCTCTGCCTTCATTCATCACTTTTTCTTGGCACAATATGATCTTTTCCAATAATTCGGGCTGCATTACAATCTCAAACAACTTTTCGGTACCGGCTCCGGTTACCTTCACTTCTATTTCCATTTTTTTAAAATCTCTTACCAATTCTTCCGAAGACATTATCATCTTGAGTCTCTCCTTTCTACTAAAGGCGTCAGCCACCATATTGGATTTTCTTGGATGATAAAGAATCTCATACTCGTAATCCTTAATTAGATCTAACCCCCTCCTCTGGTGCATGTTGAGCTCTATCTCCGTGAAAATGTACTAGAACTCTTATGGTTTGTATAAATCTCGCACTTCTATCCATACATGTAGTGCCTCCCATATTTAAGGAAAAACTATTACCGTGAGCCCAAGATCATGGGTGGGATATCGAATTTTATATTCCCTTAATTGTCTTGACGTGTATGTGATTACCTTGCCGTGATGTATAAGAATGCACCCTAATTCTTTGTGCGAAGCATCACTACAAATCACAAAATCTCCTTTTCCATCTGGAAATGCCAACATAGGGGCCGTCACCAATCTTTGCTTCAGTCCTTGAAAGTTGTTCTCGCATTTCTCTGTCCATTCGAACTTCTCAGTCTTACGAGTAAGCTGCGTTAAAAGGGCTGTTATCTTTGCAAACTTGAATGAACCTACGGTAGTTATCGACCAATCCTACATCTGGTAGTCGCCCTGACCACGATCATCAATTCCTCATTGGTCCTTTCTTCATTCTTTTCAGTATCCTCCACAGAATCCTCTTCAGCAACAATCCCTTCTGGGATAACATCCTTAATTGTTACATCCTTAATATGAACATCATCTGGTCCCTCATTAGGACGCTCTATCGGATCCACAATCTGGTCTCCAATAAGTAATACAACATCATCACGTTGTTTCACCTCAACATCAGGGTTCGGAGTCCCGCTACCATATACGATAACGAACTACGCTTCTATCACGATATTTATAAGGGTTCCCATAAGGGTTTTAACTTCAGTACTATGTTAATTAGTTTGACTATGAACTTGGCAAGAGTCCTTATTATCTTAGTGAGCTTCTTATCTTAATGTCGCATCATCTCTGAGGTTTATAACGCTTCGCTCTGATACCATTTCTGTAACACCCTCAAATCCGGGGTCGGGGATCTGGGTTGTCACGAGTTCCATTTCCGTTAATAACACTTAATCTTAATAAACAACCAACTATTGTGTACTGTGACCCCACAATATACACAAACACACCACAACTTATAGTCTCAGAGATGAATACCCAAAAATAATACAAGTCATTTTATTCCACAATTATAAGTCATTACACCTCAAAAGGGTTTCTGAATAAATTTACATATTAATTGCCTTTACTACAATTCATGAATATACATAAGTCTGGTACATCAACAGTTGAAAACCTAGCCTATTGGTAGATCCTACCTCAGCTATAGCGACATCAACGACTACAGAAAACTGATGAACGTTTCCTATCCGCTTGCGAATTGAGAGCTCGGTCCTGTTCATCTTGTCAATCTGTTGTTGTGTGATGAAAGAAGAAAGCAAGGGTGAGCAACAAGCCCACCGAAATAATATGTTTAATAATTAACAATATATGAGCATTCTCATAGTACTCATGAAAGTCTTGGTCAAGAAGAAATGAACCAAGTTTAATATCTTAACACGACCAGGTCATAAAATATTATGTATATATGTATATATACTTTTCAAAATCTTGGAAATCCTCTTTCATGCATAATATACATAGAGTTCCAGTTTATAACTGTATAAAAATATCCTTGCGAGGTGATCTCATGTATCTAACCTTGTCTCAACGTTTTTCTGAAAATCTTTGTCATGCATAAGATAATCATTAACTAGATATAAGTTAAAAAGATGAAATTACAAGATACTCCAATATACTTATATCTTTTCCGACTACTACTTGAACTACCACCGTTCATGGTATAAATAGTTCATCCCATAGATGAAGCTACAAGACAAAACTTATATAGAATCAATCTTTGAAATATCATCAAAATGAAATGAAGTTACGAAATACTTCATTTGATGAAAACATCATTTTGAAAACTCGACCCTGCGAACACTCAACAATCGCCCAGCCGTAGCCTTTCTATCGAAATGCTCTGGGTAGTGTTGCAGAAATATCCAAACTGGATGATGAACTCATTATGGGAGTTTTCCGCACCAGGAAGAACACTCAAGATGATCAGTCGCAGTAGTGCAACCCTACCAGTTTCTATATGTAGAGGAGAACAGTCGGATTTACTTGTCAACCGAACACTGGACTCCAAAGGATTGGACCGTCTTAGCGGAACTTCCGGGCCATTTGGGCCAATATAATAAGGCAGGGTCAACGCCACTCGACCACTTACGCCACTCCTAGTTCAGATGAAATCCATGACTCTGAAACGTAAAGCTCGTCCCCCCTTTCCCCAAGTAGAAACTTGTTGATACGGCTCCACCAAGAAGTCGTATCTAGTTGGAAAGGAAAACTCACCGATATGTCCCAGGCGATGCCTGTTAATAGATTAACTTATTCCAAGAATTTTACTTCCCAAGTGTTAGGTAAGTAATTAAAAACTCTTTTATCAAAACATCAACCTTGTTGCGACTATAAAAATACATCACGGAGCCGGATCCCTCAGATTTTTGAGCGAGTATTTAAATCCTCTTCGAAAGGAAGATCTTAAATTTGAAAATGAGTTTTGGGATCCGCTCTAACCTTCCAAAAATAGTTTTGATAAAGTTTGAAAATAATCTTTGGAAATATTCAAAGTAATAATGATTTGATAGTATCAATCATTTTCCGAATACTTGGCGAATATTGACACAATATTCTTTAAGAAAATAAAGAATATTATTTAATAAAATAAGCGGAGTCATTAGTCCTCGAATGAATATTCAAACTAATATTAAATAAATAAAATAAGCGGAGTCATAAGTCCTCGAATGAATATTCAGACTAATATTTATTAAATAAAATTAAATAAGTTTCATAACTAGAAACTCTATTCAATAATTAAACTAGTCTTTGATCGCAATAGGAATCTTAAATGAATATTCAAAAAATAATATTCACTTATAACATAAAACTATCGAATAAACATTATTCAATTAATAGTTTTAAAAACTATATATATATAATTTACTCGGGAACATCGCCTCCCGGTTTAGAAAAATGTTAACCTTTGGGTCCCCAATACTAAGGGTATACACAACTACTGCTTATCTCTAGCATATGTATTATGCAGTTTAAAAGCATTTGAATTGATAATAAAATATCAAAATTTCACAACATGCATATATATACCATATCAACATGCTCCAATATATCGCAAGATTTTCTAATAACAACCATGCACTTATCTCTAGATAATGCATCAATATATTTACATCACAACAATAGGATAACGGGTAGAAAACTTGCCTGAGTGTTCCGGGATAGACTTAAGCTTAGAGTGGGTCCGGTAACCTATGAACAATAACATAATCCGGAATTAGACCATATTCGCTTAAGAAACTAATCAAAACTCACTCATACCCTAACAGTTGCTTATACGCTTAACGATTTGCGTTAATTGCTTGCGTACCCTCAGCTCCACCAATTTTAATAAATTAACCATTACAAATTTTAAGGCGATTCTTTCGTGAGTAGTTTACCCACTGCCTAATCCACCTTACATAATTGTTTCGTGTTTCGATTAATCATTTACGGGTCTCAATTATGGTCTCAAAGTTACTCGAGGTTTCGGGTTCGCTCGCGAAACACCATTACTTAAAATGGTCGTTTCTCCTAAACTGTAAATGGGATCTAAGCGAACGACATATCAAAACGAAGCTTGAATTATAAAATTTCTAAGCATGGTAATGGTCAGTTCATGGAAGTGAGTGTTAGGGTGGAAAAGTCATTCACAAAACAGTCTAAGGAAAATTAGGAATTACGACGGCTATAACTTAGCGATTCCCAAATTTTACCAAATCAATTCAATATCAAACCACCACCAATTAACACCATTCCACCATCATTCAACCAAAATACAAGATCATTAAACCATAACTCAAGATCTCAACTTATTCATCTAAACCAAGTCAAAATATGACCAAGAACTTCAAATCTAACAAGTATCACTCTTAACTCCAAAATCAACAAAACCACTTACTAAACAAAGCTGTAAACATGATTACACACCCAATATACTAACCCATCATCTAAACATTAGGAAATCCAAACAAACAAAACTTAAGACTAAGGTTTGAGAAGTTATATCTTCCTTGGAGAGTGGAGAATTACTTAGGGAGCCTTGAATAACCACTAACTATCTCTACTAAGCTTGGATCTAGAAGAAAACATAAGAAAACACAAAGTTAGTTTCTTGAAAACACTATTCATCAAGAAATTTGATGAATTGATTAGCTTAGTAAACCTTAGAATCTTGGCTTCAAACTCATAACATAACTAAGACATGAATTATGGAAGAGAAAGTTTGCTTGGTTGATTTTGGGAAGTGTGAATTGAAATGCTTGGTTGGGTATCTTTTGTCTTGGCAAATATTAGCTTTTACCATGGTAAGTTTTACTTGGCTATAAATCAACCAACAAATCAAAACTCCTTGTCATGCTTATGTCACCATGCTTGTGTCATCTTTTAACACATGGATTCTCCTTGTGATGTGATGACATCATCATCCACTAACCTCTTTGAATAACCCTTAATTACTTGGTTAATGACTGCTTATTTGTTATACGGTTCGCTTAACTTTCATTTTCGTTTGTCGTTTGAGGGATCATGTCTGAGATCTTATTACTTGGGTTCCCATAAACCTTTCTCAATATTTTATATTCCTTTTATGATCCTCTCTTATAATCCTTGAATTTAAATCCTTTTAATCATGTTACCTTATACTCAATTCTTTCGGTATCTGGTGAATTTTCAAGAAAAATCAAAGTGTTCGGATTCGAATTCTAACGACCTTTACATACACTCATTTACTTTATGAAATACTAAAACGATCTTAGAATTTTCATAAAAGTACTCCTATATAGTGTGGTCTGATAATTTTCCTTAATCAGCATAGTCAGCAAAAGTTACTATTCATCAGGGTTTCAAAAATTTCCAAAAATTGGGGATATTATATTTAGCTTCCAATCTTGCTTGATTGGCTTCAATTGCAGTTTGTCTGGCAACTATTGGTGCAATTTGTTTCTGAATTTCCTGATGAGTAGTCAGCCTTAAAGTAATCAATGATTCTTTGATCTGGTTGATTTAAGAAGTAGTTGCTTCTTGAGCTGTATGCAAGGATCTGACAACCAAAGTTGATACTTTGAGATTAGTCAGCATATCAGGATTCTGAATTTGCTATTTCCAGATGTGCAAAAACTTTTGTTTTGGAAATAGGATATGTATCAACTTTTCATTTAACATTCCAGAGAATATCAAAATAATCTTGTTCCTTCTTAGCATCTAACTCCTTCATTTTCTGTTGTCTTACATTTATAGGCATATCTTCAGGGAAGAAAAGATCATCCTTAGGATCTATAAGAGCATTTGAAACATTACCTTCTTCACCATCATTAGATTCTTCATTGGAAACTGGATCTTGAACTATCCTCTGAACTTCATCAACGGCTTCAACATGTAGGATGGAATCAGAAATTGGTGTAGTATGTGATCCAACAGCTTCAGAAGCTTCCATACCATCAGCAGTTAACTACACATCATCAAGAATTATAGATAAATTAATTGGAGCTTCGAAATTTAATTCCAGAACCTCAGTTCTTGTAGAGTGTTGTGGTATTCCTGTAATGGATGAAACTTTATGAATGGACTGTTGTGCTACTTCATCTTCAGCAACAACAAGGATTACTTCGGGTGGTGGAATAATAGAGTGTATGGACTATTCTTCATTAAAAACATGGATTGTTTCATATGGTGGAATAGTCATATGTACGGACTGGAAGAAAGTATCAGTACTTAGACTTGTAGAGAGATTAGCAGCACTTTGTACATCAGAGTTTATTTGGGATTCAACAGACTATTGTTCCGCATATGTTTCTTTAGTACTCTGTGAACCTGCAAACATATAACAAGTAAAACTTAATCTCCCTATTCTTTTAAAGTAGTCTCAGTACTCCTCAACCCACACATCTCATGACTTTTAATAGTCAGAGCTTCCTTACAAGGATTACTAAATCCTATCTCGTATCTACCTCTCCTTCTTCCAGGAAGGATCCTGCCTCTCTTTAATTCTGTTTTTCTCTTAATCTCACAGAAAAAGTTCAGAAAGATTGTCCTACAGAAATAACAGGTCGCTAAACAAGGGTGATATGTGGTCATATAACTAGATATAATCCCTAAATAAGGTCTAGAAATAATCATACCAACAGAATTTATATCATGAAAAATAAATGCTGAAAATACCAAATCAGTATTTTGAATAAATGCTGATAAAGTAATAACACTATTTATACCTTGTGAATCTGAAGTCACGGTTAAACTCCCAGTTAATCATTGTGGTTATGACAGTTGTTGTTCACCAATTATGGGAACCTCCATTTTAATTGGAGAGGATTTGATCAGGTTATTGTCATGTACCATGACCTCAAACCTCGTTCTTCTTTTAAAGAACTAACACTTGAATATGTTCATTGAAAGCTTTCACAGAGTCTTCAGTAAAAACTGATGAAACCCCTGTGTCTCTGTTAGTATCATTAAGATCTACCTCAGCATGTAGTCTCTAATCAACTTAATGTTGTTTCAGATTGGTGAGCATAATTTCAAGAACTATGTCACTTGATTTTTGACAACATTTGAGAAATGGATTCAAGTGTTTCAGTTGTAGGAAGAAATTTAAGATATAAGATTTATGATTTTTAGATTTAGTGTGGACAGCTTTCTTTGTGAGAAAAAGAAAGTTTCAAAGAATTTGGATTGAATATAACACTCAAAGATTATAATTCTTGTGAATTTAGAATTAAATCTTTCATAAATTTCTTCTGTTACATTAGTTACTTCATGTAATGTGCTCAATCTGTACTATAGTGAACATATGAACTCAAACAGAGATTAGTTTCTCACATGCACTATTGAAAATTATCTAAAATTAAGCATGCAGTACTAATTTGAATATTAACAGTCATAATCATTCAAGCAGAAAGAAGACGGTAAACATTCATTCACTTAAAGAGTCAAATAAGGTAAAAGATATTTTCATTAATATTTAAGAAGCAGAGTACAAAATTTTTAGATTTCTAAGCATAAAACCTAACATAATCTAACTACTCAGACTTCTTCTGCCTCTTTGCAACCTGCTTTGCCCTCATCGCCTTGCGATGATAAATCCTACTCATTGTCCCTGCAAGAGAAATGATATTCTCTTGTAGCGCAAGAGCTGCTTTGGCCCGACGTTCCTCTTCAAGAACGGTTTCCAGTTGAAAGAACTGGAGATCAATTTGTTGATCAAAAGACAGTTCCTCCAAGATTGATGATGGAACGTCATGAGGATTATATATTTGATGATTGATCTTGACTCTAAGTCCCTAAGGGTTATAGTAAACATGACCTTCTTTCAGATTGAAAGCAAGATAGTAAACTCCACCCTCAGTGCGAGTGAAGAATTGGGTTTGAGCTATTTTTGATGAGTGTTTGTGAAATTTTGAACAAAAGATTTGAGAAATGAGGAATTGTGTATGAAAAGGCAGTGAGAAGTTTTGGGAGTGGAGGGTTTATATTTAGAGCAGAGGAGATATACATTGAAAAGACTCTTTAAGTAACTATGTAATAATTAATCATAATATGTATACACGATTATGCGTATCTAGGTAAACACAAAGTAATCTCTCTCTTCAGATTCATATTCCCAATGTAAATACTCAAGTGTTAATAGATACTTACATCAGTAGCTAACCCATTTATGCAATTAAAAGATATTCCAATATCTCACTGTTAATTAAAAATACTGCGTAACCTTTTATTTCGAATAAATCCAAAATAATCAATGAAATATAACATTCAATCATAGTTTGACCATTACCAGTATTTTAATTACGACTATCAGGATTTATCACTCAACACTGGTTTGACCAATATCAGAATTTAACAACTACTGACATGATCTATTAGTCAAAGCAAGTTTAACTAACAACAGAGCATATACAAAAAATCAGTAGTTCTAACATTCATCTTTCATCTAGGATTCATAAAAGTTAATTGCATGTTATTATGGCATCAACATTTTAGTACAATAATCAGTATCTAACAAGTACTGACACATAATAAGATACCATGCTTACAATATCAGCAATTATGTCTAAATTATTAGAGTTTGAGAAATGTCTTGATATCATTCCCAATTCATTCACCAATCTTGTGAAAGTAGCTTCACAGAGAGGCTTGGTGAATATATCTGCTACTTGCTGATCTGTTGGAACAAAGAGCAATTTCACTGTACCTGTTTCTGGATGTTCCCTTATGAAATGGTACATGATGCTGATGTGTTTAGTCATTGAATGCTGCACTGGATTTCTTATCATTGCAATAGCACTTTAATTATCACAATATATAGGAATAGCAGAATAATCTAACCCATAATCCAATAACTGATTCTTCATCCATAGACTCTGAGCACAACAGCTTCCTGCCGTAATATATTATGTTTATGTAGTTGATGTGGAAATTGACTTTTGCTTCTTGCTATACCAAGAAACTAATCTGCCACCAAGAAATTGGCAGCTTCCAGAAGTGCTTTTCCTGTTTATTTTGCATCCTGTAAAATCAGCATTTGAATATCCAATTAGCTTAAAATCTGAATCTCTAGGATACCATAATCCCAGATTCATGGTGCCTTTGAGATACTTAAAAATTCTTTTCACAACTAATAGATGAGCTTCTATTGGATTAGCTTGGAACCTTGCTTAAAGACATGTAGCATACATGATATCAGGTCTACTAGCAGTCAAATATGGAAGTGAGCTAATCATACCTCTACGGTTAGTTATATCTACTGAAGAACCAGTATTTAAATTAACTTGGTTGCAGTGGCCATGGTAGCTGATGCAGTTGAGCAGTTTTGCATTCCAAATCTTTTGAGCAAATTCCTGGCGTATTTGGATTGATTTATGAAGATTCCTTCATCAGTCTATTTAACTTGTAACCCCAGAAAGTAACCCAGTTCTCCCGTCATACTCATTTGATACATGAATTGCATTAGCATTGCAAATCTCTCACAGAGTTTATCATTAGTAGATCCTAAAATGATATCATCAACATAACAAGTCCTTACCATAGTATTTATAAAAGAGAGTTTTGTCAATTGTACCTCTTGTGAAACCACTTTCTAGCATAAATAGAGCAAGTGTTTCATACCAGACCCTTGGAGCTTGCTTTAGTCCATAGAGTGCTTTATCAATTAAGTTGACATGATCTGGATAATTTGGATCAATGAACCCTGGAGGCTGTTCCACATAAACTTCCTCTTCGAGTTCTCCATTTAGAAATACACTCTTAACATCCATTTGGAACACCTTAAACTTCTTGTGAGAAGCATAGGCTAGAAAGATTCTAATTGCCTCAAGCCTTGCAATTGGAGCAAATGTCTCATCATAATCAATGCCTTCTTGTTATGAATAGCCCTTTGCAACCAGTCTTGCTTTATGCCTTGTAACAATTCCCTCACTGTCAGTTTTGTTCCTTACAAATTCATTAAGCTTCTCTTGCATTGCTGTAACCCAGTCAACATCTTGCAAAGCTTTTTCAACCTTCTTGGGTTCAGTTTGACATAGAAAAGAATGGTAGATACATTTCTT
Organism: Apium graveolens; assembly: GCF_009905375.1. Taxonomy (NCBI): domain Eukaryota; kingdom Viridiplantae; phylum Streptophyta; class Magnoliopsida; order Apiales; family Apiaceae; genus Apium; species Apium graveolens. The sequence continues at coordinate 190,452,578 of NC_133652.1, forward strand.
TTGAGTGGCTTTTCTAGTTCTTACACCACTCTTAGGGTTTCCAATGATTGAGTCAGGTGTGTGTGACTTAGACCATTTTGAGTGGAAGTTGATTCCTTGAAGATGAACCTCCCCCTTGATCCATGAATTCTCTGTTATTTCTTTGACTAGAATCACTATTGTTTCCTGATGCTCCCCTAAATCAGTGTTCCCATTGTTATCAGCATTTGACTCATCAGAATTTGAGGAATTTGAGTCTGATGATCTATCTACTGATGTTTCTTGAGTTGAATCACTTGTAGAAGTCTCTGGATTTGAATCATGTTGCTCCCCCTCAACATATGCTTCAATATTAGAAGAATTTCCACTATCATGTGGATCATCAAATCTTTGAGTGACATTAGGATTTACTGTATCAGGATCAGAATTTAAAAGTTCAGCATAAGGTACTTCATTTTCAATTCTCAATTTGTCATGGTCATCTGCATCTTCTAGACCTGTTATCTTTTTATCGTCAAAAGATACAAGTATAGATTCTATGACAGTTCTTGTTCTTAGACAATAAACTCTGAAGGCTTTTATAGACAATGGATATCCCACAAAAATTCCTTCAACAATTTTTAGAACAAACTTGGTCAGCTGCTCCGGATGAGTTTTAAGAACAAAACACTTACAACCAAAAATGTGAAAGTACTTCAAATTTGGATTCTTTCCCTTTAACATCTTAAATGGTGTTTTTCCATGCTTGTCGATCAATGTTGCATTTTGTGTAAAACACGCAGTTTGCACAACCTCAGCCCAGAAGTAGGTAGGCAATCTCACTTCTTCTAGCATGGTTCTTGAAGATTCTATGAAAGTCATATTCTTTCTTTCAACAACTCCATTTTTTTATGGAGTTCCAGGAGTAGAAAACTCTTATTTATCCCCTTGAGTTTGCAGAACTCTTCCATAGATCTTTTCTTGAATTCAGTTTCATTATCACTTCTGATGATATTCACTTTGTATGTCGATCCTTTTTCCAGCTTCTCCACATGATCAAGAAGAATGAATGGAGATTCATCCTTGGTGTGCAGAAAATACACCCACGCGTATCTTGTATATTCATCAACAATTATGAGTGCATACCTCTTCTTGGCAATTGACATAACATTTAATGGACCAAAGAGATCAATATGAAGTAGATGATATGGTTCAAGAATGGAGGATTCAGTTTTACTCTTAAAAGATGTTTTCCTTTGCTTGGCTTTCTAGTATGAGTCACATAAGCCATTAGGAGTAAACACTGCATTTGGAAATCCTCTCACAAGATCTTTTCTCACAAGTTCATTGATATTGTTAAAATTGAGGTGAGAAAGTATTTTATGCCAGTTCCAGCTGTCTTCCACAGATGCTCTACTTTGTAGACAAACTTCTGATTCATTAGTGCTTGTGGAGACCCTGGCTTCATATAAACTACCATGTCTTACACCAGTCATTACAATCTTTCTATCAGATTTACTGACAATTTCACAAAGCTCCTCATAAAAAATGACATGGTAACCTCTGTTACAGATTTGACTCACATTGATCCGATTATGCTTGAGTCCTGTAACTAGAGCTACATTTTCAATGATGACATTTCCAACTTTGATTTTTCCATATCCCAAGATTTTTCCTAAGTTGCCATCTCTATAAGAAACTCTTGGGCCAGCTTTCTCCTCAAATTCTAATAGAAGGGATTTATAACCAGTCATGTGTCCTGAGCATCCACTGTCCAAGACTAGAGTATTCCTCCTGTTACCCTGTAGTCAGTAATTGAAATCAGTTATTGTTTTTAAGGATCCGTACTTACTTGGATCCTTTGGCCTTTTTAAGTTCGTTAACATATGCAACAAAAGACTTTTTATAAGAGTTTATGTTATCATCCTTACTATCAGTATTTATACATGGAAAATTAGGTTTTGCTTTAATTAAAGAGGGTTTCAGTTTATAATCATAATATAAACTGTGATACTCTTTATATGTATAAATAGAGTGCCAAATAGTACCACAACGAAAACAAGAATTCCGTGGTTTATATCTAACTGTTCTATTTCTAAACTCTGATTTGGAAGGAACAATATTTATCTCTTTATTCTTCCTGAAAGAATTAGAAAGATGGTTAGTACTACCACAGTTCAAACAGGCCTTCCGAGGTGCATTGGGAGGAGTTACATAATTACCATTCTTATTAACACATACCTTGCTATTCATATTTTTCCTAGGCCTTTTCTTATTGCCTTTCATGTGTAAATCCTTTAGCTTTTGCTTAAGCTATTTTTGAGTCATTGAACCAATATTTACTGATTTTGTGTGAACATGTTCACTCTTATCAATAATAAGTTTGATCTAGGCGATGAGGTTGAACCTTCCTCGTAGATTGACTTGACAGTATTAGCACTTGGATTAAACTTAATGGTCTTTATCTGAAGCTTGTTCAGTTTGACCTTGCTATCAGTATTTATTAGTTCTGTTTTCTCAGTTTCTTTTTTCATTTTTCTTATCAGCATTAGATCTAGCAGCATATCCTAATCCTGATCCCCAACAGCCATTCTCTAAAATTTCCTGAGTTATTTTTCCTGAGTTAGTCCAAAGTTTAATAACCTCTCTTTCCTTAGCTAACTCCTATTCTAGATAAGCATGTTTTTCTAACAGTTTTTCTTAAACATAAACAACATTATCTCTTTCTTTTTGAATTTCTAGCATAGAAAGCAACTCAATTTCTAGGTGATCATTCCTTTTCTTTAACTCAGAGTTTTCACTCTTGATTCTATTATTCTCTAAGATTTGATCCCTATAACATGCAGAGTCTTAAGAAATAATCTTAATTCATAGATATCATCAGTATCAAAAGCAAGAGTAGTCTGAGGTACCTTTAATTCACCATTTTCCATGAGAGCATAATTGATCCCATATCTGATTCTGATGAATCATCCCAGTTTTTCTTTGAAATCAAGGCTTGTTTCTTCTCAGCTCTGGGTTTTCTGTAGTCAGCTCCAAAGTGTCTAATTCCATCACATTTGTAACATCTCTCCTTTGACTTGTCAAGTTTTCCAGATCTTGATTCCTTCTAATCAGTATTTCTTTTTTTGTTCCTTTTATTAGAGTTTGAGGAGCTAGATCCTTTTCCGAAAAATCTTCTCCTTTTCTTGAAGTTCTTGTAGACCATCTTCTTGAAGCCTTTAACCAATAGTGCAGCCATTTGATATATATCTTTATTGTTGTCATGATCACTATTAGTATCTGATTCAATATCAGTATTTAAGTCATCATCATAGTTTGATGATTCAGTATCTGACTTTACAATCATAACTTTTCCTTTGGAGTAGCTTTTTCTCCTAGCTTTCTCCTTTGGCATCTCTTCAACTTTGAGTGCTACTGGTCTAGATTTAGATCCTTTTCTCTTGCTTCTTTGCTCCATCTCTAGTTCATGAGTTTTTAGTATTCCATATATCTGATCTAGAGGTGTGTCACTAAGTTCGTAGTTATCCCTTATTGATGTGACCTTAAAGTCCCACTTTACAGGGAGAGCAAATGGGAACTTCAAGTTTGAGTCCTCCAAATCATACTCCTTATTGACAAGAGATAATTCATTCAGAAGCTTCTGAAATCTGTCATAGATCTCAGCTAATGAATCATTGTTTCTTGAGTTAAAGTGCTTATATTCTTGAGTAAGTATTATCCTCATGTTCTTCTTGATAGCAGTTGTACCTTGACACTTTACCTATAAAGCATCCCTTATTTCTTTTGCTATTTTACATCCAATAACCCAATTGGACATAACACTATCAAGACTGCTATGCAAGATTTGTCTGACCTTAACATCCTTCATAATTGATGAAAGATCTTCAGGAGTGTATTCCTTTCTGTCTTTTTTAACCATCTTCTCTGGTTCTCCTGCAACAGAAACAACTACCTTCATTGGTTTATGAGGACCATCATAAATCATGTTTAGATATTCAGGATATGTGGCTTCCAAACATATGGCTATCCTGACTTTGCAGATTGGATATTTATGTATCTTCAGGATTGTCACCTTGATTGCTTCATACCTACTCATGTTGCTGCTAATCTGTGATGTGGTCGGGGGTGCTAGTTTTGGATTCTGTGTTTCTTCTTCTTTGTCTGACATTGTTGATTGATTTTCAGATCTTAAATTGTTTGTATGTTAACAACAAGCTCTGATACCAATTGTTAGGCCCGTAATCAACTGTACAGGGGGGGTGAATACAGTTAATGTAATCAATTCAACAAAGCTTCAAGAGAATCAACAGTTTTTATATTAACATATATAAACTGATTACAAACGTACTCTCTCGAAAGGATGAACAAATATCCTTGAGAGCTTGTAGGTTATGCGAAAGATATAACAATGTTCGCAATGCTTATAGCATGAACCTAATATGTGCTTTATATATAGCACAACTACACAATGTATAAGGAATCTTATTCTATCAATAACAAGGAAACCTATTAAAATGCTTCTGAGATAAAGTCCTTCACCGCCTTGAATTCATGTTGTCCTTTTCCTCCTCGAATATCTACTGAAGTGATAAATCCTGATGACATCATCTGCTGATCATAAGTACTAATATAAGTACTGATGATGTCACTCTTCAGTAAATGCTGATATAAGTCCTGATAAGAACTTCTGATAGTTTCTGATAATATAATCAATTATATCTAACACACTAATACACATGGCATGTGCTGATTGAATAGAATAGGTAATACCAAAATTAATATGTAATTCTGGTTAAACATGCACGAATTTCAAGGAGCATATTTGATACTACCCCAAAAAACTAGCAATCATGCTACTACACATATCGAATTTGCTAACGACTCAATAATAATGCGCAAAAATAATTTTCAAATATACTTAATATAAATCAACTATGACTTAGGAAAAATAATTGAACAAAATCATAATATACTCATAACCAGTTTCAGAATCTGATTACATCATCAAGATTTAATGTATCAAGATCTGACTTCGAATGTCAGGATCTGACAACTCAATTCTTTTTATAGCTAACCATCCAAGCTCATGGAGTAACTTTCCAAATGTTGCTTCTGGTAAGGGCTTGGTGAATATCAGCTACTTCTTGGTCAGTTGGTACAAAGTGAGGCTTAATTGTTCCTTCGTTGACATGCTCCCTGATAAAATGATATCTAATACTGATAAGTTTTGTGAGTGTTTTACAGGATTACCTGTCATTTCAATAGCGCTTTGATTATCAAAGAAGATAGGAATCTTTGTATAAGACAATCAATGGTCCATTAGCTAATTTTTGATCCAAATAATCTGAGCACAACAACTGCCAGCAACAATGTATTCAGCTTCAGCTGTAAATGTAAATATTGATTTCTATTTCTTGCTCTGACAAGCAACCAATCTACCAACCAGATACTGATAGCCACCTGAGGTACTCTTCTTATCAATTTTGCATCCACCAAAGTCTGCATCAGAATAGCCGACCAAACTAAAATTTGATTCTCTTGTATACCATAAACCAAGTGATGGAGTCCCCTTTAAGTATCTCAGAATTCTCTTTACAGCAATCAAATGAAATTCTCCGGGCTTGGCCTGAAATCTTGCATATAAGCAGGTTGCATACATAATATCTGGTCTACTAGCAGTTAGATAAATAAATGAACCAATCATATCTCGGTAGACAGCAACATCAATTTCTTTACCTTGGTATGGATCTAACTTTGTAGCAGTGGTCATCGCGGTTGCAGCAGTTGAACTTTCTTGCATATTGAATCTAGTCAATAGATTATTAGTATACTTAGACTGATTAATGAAAATTCCCTCATCAGTTTGTATAATTTGTAATCCAAGAAAGTAACTCAACTCTCCCATCATACTCATTTGATACCTTGACTTCAAAAGATCAGAAAATTTCTTGCACAACTTGTTGTTAGTAGACCCAAAAATAATATCATCACCATAAATTTGCACCAAAAGCTGATCACTACCTTTATTTATATAAAACAAGATTTTGTCAATAGTACCTCTTTTGAAACCTCTTTTAATCCAAAATTTAGCAAGTGTTTTATACCAGGCCTTTGGTGCTTGTTTGGGTCCATATAAAGCTTTGTCAAGTCTGTACACATGATCAGGAAATTTTGTATCAATGATGCCAGGTGGTTGCTCAACATATACTTCTTCTTCTAACTCTCCATTCAAAAAAGCACTCTTCACATCCATCTGAAAGACTTTGAATTTATTTTGTGCAGCATATGCTAAGAAGATCCGAATAGCTTCCAGTCTTTCCACAGGAGTAAATCTCTCATCATAATCAATACCTTCTTGCTGCGAAAAGCCCTTTACAACAAGTCTAGCTTTGTTCCTGATTATTGTGCCATCTGAATCTGTCTTGTTCCTAAAAATCCATTTTGTGCCAATCACTGATTTGTTCTTTGGCCTTGGAACTAGTTTCCAAACTTCATTCCTTTCAAACTCATTCAACTCTTCCTACATTGCTTGAATCCAATTAGCATCCTTGAGTGCGTCTTCTACTTTCTTCGGTTCCTCCTTGGAAAGAAAGTTGTGATAAAGAAATTCATGTTCAGTTTTGGACTCAGCCTTAGGATCTCCAATAATAAGATCAGGTGTGTGATCTTTTATCCATTTTACAGCCTTTTGTAGTTCAGTCTCATTTTTTGATGCTCCCCATGCACTTGTGCTGTCATTTCCATGTAAAGCTCCCCATGTATCAGTGTTGTATGTTCCTGATTGAGAAGAGCTTCTGGGTGATGATTTTTCACCAAACTGATTTTGATTTTCGGTTGAATGATTACCTCAGATGAGCTATCATCTGTTGTATTTGAAGAATTTCCGGTGGATCATGTATTTTTTGGTTCATCGTCTTTATTAGAATTTGAATCACTAGAGTAATCACCATCTGTCTGTGGATGTTGTTCCCCTCAACATTTGGATCTTCATGAACTAACTCTAAATCAGGATCATAATCATCATTAGAATCTGACTTCGTGTCAGGATTTGACTTGTCAACATAATTGGACACATCTTTAGAATTTGAATTATCTCCCGACTTGAGTCTTTTATTCGCAAACACAAGTTCTTCATGCGAGTCTTCTTCAATTCCACTGATCTTCTTGTCATCAAAGAAACATGAATTGATTCAATAATTGTCCTTGTTCTCAGATTGAAAACTTTGTAGGCTTTTAATGAAGGATATCCAACAAAAATGCCCTCATCAGCTTTTCTGTCAAATTTTCCAAGCATTTCAGGATGTGTTCTTAGAACAAAACACTTGCATCCAAAGATATGTAGATGCTTTAAGATAGGCTTGATCATTTGATAAGGAGTTAATACATGTCTATTTATCAGAGTAAGATTCTAAATATAACAGGCAGTTTTGACAGCTTCAACCCAAAAGTATTTTGGTAGTTTAGCTTCCACTAGCATATCCTACCAGCTTCAATAAGCATTCTAGTTTTCCTTTCCACAACACCATTTTGTTGAGGTGATCTAGGTGCTGAGAATTGTTGATAGATTCCCTTATATCTGCATATCTCATCCATCTTGCTGTTTTTGAACTCAGTCCCATTGTCACTCCTCAGAATTTGCACTTTGTATTTTGTGCTATTTTCAATCAGTCTCTGATGATCCAAGAGAATTTCAGTTGTTTCATCCTTATTGTGCAAGAAAAACACCTAACTAAATCTAATATATTCATCAACAACAACTAGAGTATACATTTTCTTATTAATTGACATGACATTCACAGGGCCGAAGAGATCCAAATGCAGGATTTGATATGGCTTTTTGATGGATGATTCTGACTTGCTTTTGAAAGAGGTTCTTCTTTGCTTGGCTTGTTGACATGCATCACACAAACCATCAGGGGAGTAGTACATATTAGGAAGTCCTCTTACCAAATCTTTCTTCACTGGTTCATTGAGATTATTGAAGTTGAGATAAGAAAGCTTCTTGTGCCAATTCCAAGTTTCATCTATTGTTGCCTTGGTTACCAGACAAGTTTCAGGACCATCAGTATTTACATAAAGTTTGGCTTCATAAATGTTTCCATGTATGTAAGCTTTATAAACAGTTTTTTTGTGATCTTATAAACTACTTCATTGTGCGTATTGTAGAGCATGACATAGAAATCTCTGTCAGTAATTTGACTAATGCTCAACAAGTTGTGCTTCAGTCCATCTACCAGAGATACATTTGAGATGATGACATTTCCGATGATTATATCGCCATATCCTAGTGTTTTTCCTATATTGCCATCTCCATAAGAAACCATTGGGCCAGCCTTCTCCTCATATTCTGAAAACGGGGATTTAGTTCCAGTTATATGTGCTAAACAACCACTATCCGAGACAAGCACATTTTTCTTATTTTCCTGTAATAAAAAATATGGAAATCAGTCAAAATTTTTATGAACCCGCACTTGTTGGGTACTTTTAGACATCTTATGTAATTATACATTCGCAGACTTCTTGTAAGGATTTGAGCCATTAGGAATTACTTCAGCAGGATTTGTCTTGACATTTTTGACTCTATAAGATGTATGCACATTCAGTTTAGCAGTTCTATTTAAAACAACAATTTTATTGAATTTTGGTAAAGGATCATAATTGTTGTGATACAAACTATGATAATTTTTACAAGTGTAAATAGAATTCCAACTGCTACCACAATGAGAACTAGGATTTTGTGGTTTGTATAGAACTGATCTACCACTTATATCAGACACAGGAATCTTAGACACTTTCTTTTTAGTCTTGGAAATCAATAGCAATATGATTAGTATTACCACAGTTAAAACAAGCTTTCCTGGGAGCATTAGGAATGTACTTATAGTTGTTTGCGTTGTTTATTCCTTGTTTTCCATTTCTACCTCTCTTAGACCTAGGTTTAGGTGTTTTAGCAGTTACCTCACAAATTTTCTTGTTTAACTAACTCTTAGAGAGAAGTCCTATATTTTTTCTTTTCTTTCTTGCATTTTAGGATCTTCTTTCTTTTTAGCAGGGACTCTAGGTTCAGCTTTTTCTTCAACAGTATTCTTAGAAGTAGAACCAAATTCATAGACAGACTCCACTCCTCTTTCATCAGTTCCAACAAACTTAACTGGAGTAGTGTTATTGATGGATTTATTGATATTCCTATCAGTAAATTTATTATAACATAGACATTCTATCCAGTTTTTTATCACTGATGAAATCATGAACTTTCTTTCCTGAAGTCATCCATGTTTTAAACACCTCTCTCTCTTTTTCTAGAACTTTCTCTAGTCCGGCATACTTGATGTTTATCTAAGTTTCATTATGTTGTGCCTTTTTACATGTTGTTTCATTCTCATGCATGCAAACTAACTCAGCTTCTAAAAAATCACTTATTTCTCTAAGCCTCTTATTATCAGCAATCAAACTATCACATTCAATAGTCTTACTTTTAAAAGTAACATGAGAGTATAAGAAAGTTTTCAGTTCAGATAAATTATTAGTATCAACAGGGAATATGACTAAAGGTATCTAATCAGTTCCTGAGACATCCTCTCCATGAGTTGCCATGAAAGCATAGTGTTCATCATCATTGTCAGTTCCTGATGAATCCATCCAGTGTCCGTTGGAGTTTGTTGTGACCAAAGCCTTTCCAGCTGTCTTGGGATACTCAGTGGCCAAATGTCCCCTTTTATTACAGTTGTAACATGTCACCTTGGTCTTGTCAAGCTTCCTTCCCTTGGTGTACTGACCATCACTCTTTCTGAACCTGCCTTTGCCATCACCAGAGAACCTTCTGTTGAAACCACATTTTCTCTATGGTTTTGCAAACCTCATCCTTTTGAAGCCTTTCACAAGCATTGCATCCATTTCAATAACTTGAGGATCATCGAGATCAATCTCAGAATCCTCGTCAGCATCGGCATCAAGATCTGATACATCATCAGTATCTGACTCTTCCACAATGTTCCTTTTCCTAGACCTCTCACTCATCTTTTCCTTGCCCTTATGAGTCTCATCATTAAGAGCTACAGTTTTCATCTTCCGACCCTTTTTATTTTTCCTTTGCTCGATCTCCAAGTCATGAGTTTTCAGCATTCCATAAACTCCATCCAGAGTCAGACAATCAAGATCATATTGATGCCTGATTATTGAGGCCTAAGTATCCCAATCTTCTGGAAGAGCTCTCAGAAACTTGGTCTTTGAGTCTTCTCTTTTATATTATTTTCTAACCAATGATAGATCATTCAATAGCATCAGAAATGTATCATATATGTCAGTAATTGACTCATCAGCCTTGGCATCAAATTGCTCATATTCTTGCAAAAGAACCGCTCTTCTATTCTTCTTTATTGCCATTATACCTTGGCACTGTGTCTCCAAGTCATCCCATATCTCCTTCGCAGTCTTGAAGACAATCACTCTGTTTGACATCACATTGTCCAAACTATTGTGCAGAATATTCTTGACTTTAGCATCCTTAAGCATTACAGCTTTTTTAGGATCTGATCACTTTGATCTTTCCTTCCTGACGTAGTGTCCAGGAACATCTGCAGTAATAGCCACAGCTTTCAAAGGGTATGGAGGTCCTGTTTTGATGATATCAATATATGTAGCATCAATAGATTCAAGGAACATCAACATCTTTACTCTTCATGTAGAGTAATCAGATTTCTTCATGATGGGAATTTTCATGCTTTCATACTTACTTCCAGACATCTTGACCTTTGCTAATTAACAGTTAAATTGACCGCTCTGATACCACTTTTTCCCCAGTAAAGTAATTGTTTAAGGGAAGTTGGATACAATTACTAAACAAATCGATGTGTTATGAAAGTAAAGCAAGCACTGATGAATCAAATAACAGTTTATATTGTTCTTTAATAAACTGTTACAAAACTCTCTCAAGAACAATATTCTTAAGAGCTTCTAGGTTATGCAAATACTCGAGTTCTCCTCTTATCACATATTGTGATAACCTATTATGTGTGTATATCATTTTTCATACATATCTAAATCAACTACGATCCTATAAATCAACACCTTCTGATTTATCTCGCAATATTAACTTATCATCCAAGTCATTCTCAATGGATAACCTGATCAACGGATATATGTTGTAGCTTCAACGGATAATCGTTTGTATATATTAAAGGATGACTAAAGATTGTCAACGGATTATAACGAAGCTCCCAACGGATAATCATATCGTAGCAGTTGATCATATTCTGATTGTTAGAGAGATCCTGATTCTTGACTTAGCCAATTCTCAACAAACTTGGTTCAGTTTCTGTGTAAATCGGATTTTCGTCGGTTTCTTTGTCGGCGTTAGCTCGTAATTCGTCGAAATCGACGAGGATGGATTATTTGTGTTTGTTGTTATTAAAAACATGTTCCTGGGGAGATATGCATTCGATTAGCAGTGAAAATTGTTGAAACTAAGCTAATTTTGGGACTGAATGGAGTTCGCCGAACTCCGCTAAGGCTGCCGGAAACCGCGGACTGCTTTGCAGAATCCGGTCGGGTTTGTCCCGACCCAGTTAGGGTTCTTAAAGACCCGTTTCCCGATCCAAATCTGACCCGCTTTTGATCCTTATTTTCCTAATTCCAATTCTGAAAAACTGTTTATGCAGTTTTTATATTAATAATATTTCAAAAATCATTTTTTAAAATTCTAAAAATTGATTTCAAATTTAAAATTGATTTAGTTAATTATTTTGAATAATTAACTAAATTTTTTTAATTCCAAAAAATTATTTCTTTATTATTTTCAAATATCTAAATTTGATTGAATTATTTATAATTTATTTTAATTATTTATCTATGGATTTAATTAATTGATTAATTATTTTAACTAATTAATTTTATCTATAATAATTAAATAAAATGTAATTATTTATAAATAGGCTAAAAATGATTCAAAATTATTTTGAGCTTTTAAAAAATTATATAAAGTATTTAAAAATTCAATTAATATTATTATTAATTGAATTATTCTTATTTTATTCATAATAAATAGACCGTTCGTCCGTTTAATACAAAACGAACGCGTTTAGACTCATTATAATATTTTGCTTCTATTAAAATACTTTCGAGACATAAAATCTTTTGTTTCGAAAGGACTCTTGATTTTGTAAATGTTTCTGAGTCGCGTAACTATCGAAAAGTCATATTTCGGCTCGATTTCAATTTCAAATACACCGAGTCGAATGTTTTACCGAACTGAGTTATATGCTATATAAAATATATGGCACGTGTCTTATGTGTTTACGTGTTATATAAATTGTGAGTCCATGTGTCTTTTAAACTCTATATTAAAGGTGATCCTTATCTGTTATTAGCGGGTGGGTAGAAGATAAGGATAAACATATAATAGACAATCATATATTGTCGGTTAATTGAAATAGTATCTTTTATGATAGATACACATAGTTCGTGATATTCAAAGCCAGACAGTGATAGTAAAAGTAAAGCCTGATTATATGTAGTAATGAGACGAGTGGATACAGAGTAGAGGTGAACATAGAATGGTGATTGAACGTTAGAAAGCGGAACAACTGAGACAAGTATTTCTTTCCTATTCTAAATTCAGAATAGTTAAATGTTTTATATTCCGCAACAATGAATCTTAATTATGCAAGTATCCTTTATTAGTGTTCTTTCATTATGATTTATGATCTCTTGAGCAAATACCTATTGTTCTGGGTTATTTGTGAACCTTGAATCGTGATGTTTTAAACCAAAAATGGTTTTTTTTATCAAAATACTCTACGGACTAGATGGTTACGAGAAGGGCCAGGGATGGAGTGGACCCTAAGGGCTGAGGATGGACTGGGCCCTTTTGTTTATTGAGGCCATAATAGGCTTGGGTACCCGATATGATGTGGATCTATGCGGTTGGGCATAGGTCTGTACTATGTTGATCAACAGAGTATAGTACATATGTTGGTTTTGGTGTCCAGTCTAATTTATTGTTAATCACCATTAACACCATTCCTTCTTGAAAAGTTTTAAAATTACAAAACCGAACAAAGAATTAATTCAGAAGATGAATTAGGGAACTGTTCGTTGATTTTTGATCTATAATTAAAGGATAGTAAGAGCCGATATTTTATTCATTCAACTATTTAAATAAATAAAGATGTTTATAAAATCTTTTAAAGATTATTTCCGGGATTTCTTTTGATAATTATACCTGGAAACCAAATATGATACTTGTTGGGCATCGTTGGCTCACTCGTACTTTGTGAATTCTCATTTCTTTTATTATCACATGAGGATAAAATTGAATAGCTCATAATAGGCAGCAAAAATTGGAGAGATCCCAGCTGCAGGAAGTTGGAGATATTAGAGTAATAAGACGAGGAAGATGGTAAAAAGGTAATAATAATTGAGTTTATTGTTATAAAATTTAGATGTTTAGATTCTTATTTCATACCATAACCTGTAAACGATCCGGAAGTGAGGGGTCATCTATATATTTATTTTAATATACAATTTTATTTATTTAAATTTTTTCGGTGACATCCAATCCTGACCCAGGATTTGGGGGATGTTACATCATCATTTACAACAGTATGGTCTAGGGTTCTCTTCCTCTTCTTTTTATTGACATGAGTCTTTTGGGAGACTGATGCAGTTAGTTCATTGTCTGTTTATTTTGGTGTTTGCCAAGGATGATCATGGGAGGTTAGTTGTGCTTGGGTTAGATTGATCTTGTACTACTTCAACCTTAACACTACTTGCCACACAAGATAGTCTCTGAAATGTAGGTTATGCTTGTGAATAACTCTTGAACATATCACTCATATGAGATGCTATACACAAGTCTACATTAACTAGATTCCTTGTATCCAATTTACCAACTAATACCTTGGACATAGATTAAGGAAAAACCATTCTAGTCTTATTTATTCGAGTATCATCTATAATCTTATCATTTCTAAATAGTAATATAGACATTATGAACCTGGAGTAAAAGATTTTAGTAACTCTTCCTCTTGGTAATTTACCAAGCTTCTTGCTGAGCTTCTTCATGATTATGGCTCCAACATTTATCTTCTGGTTATGAGCAATCGCATATATTATCTTCACAACAGCATGTCAGATTTATTGGTATCCAGTATATCTGTATATGAAAGCTTTCTGGACTGCATCAAAAAACTGTGACCACTCTTTCCTAATATTTTTCCTATTGAGATGAGACATGTCGATTCTATTACTATATTTGATAAAAATTAATAAATTCTACCATTTGCTCTTCAGTAGCTTCAGTTTCAAAGTCCTTGGTGGGAATTTTTTAAGGCTTTGTTCATGTCATCCTCAGTGAAGGTCATAATTCCCTTAATATTACAGCAAATTTCAGTCTTGGATAACCCATTTTCCAGTGCAATCTCAGCACATGTAGTTGTCATCTAAAATTCTTCTAATACTTCCACAGAAAGCGTGGGATTGACAGTTAAAACATCATTCAGATGAGAGCTATCGAGAAATTCAAACAAGCATTTGTACTGGTCTTTGATTTTGTTAATTGCTAGTAATGAGGTAGTTTGTTCAGGTCTGAATGGTGTGAGAATTGATTAGTTCTTTGGGTGCCATTGATTGAAGAGATTTGAGAGATTTTGGTTTAGGATTTTTAGAGGATTTGAATTTTAAGTGAAAGATGAGTACTCAATGAACAGAACTGAGAGTTTGGTAGCTGTATAAGTAGTGGACTCAAGTGATATAGATACAAAAAGTGTATCACATAGTTTGACTGTCGCGAAATCCGCATATCAAATAGTAAACTCAAAATTTGAACTGGATGGCATTGTCAAAAAGAACTATGTAGTGAAGTCCAAAAATGAACTAGATCGCATTGTCAAAAGGTAACTATATCGAGTACTCTAAAGCTTGAAGTTACATTCATATAGTGAAGTCACTGAAATGAATAAGATGTCAAATAATTGATAATTTACCATAGATATTTAAACACTGAAATTTCTATAAAATCATGTTTTTTGTTTAATTTAGAATAATTGAGTCACAAAGATTTAGAAAATACTGGAAAGTAAGTTCTAAATATTTATGACTTGAATAAATATATATAATAAATATGCAGTAGAATACTGAAATATTTATAACACATAATTCAACTAATTTTTACATATGTAAATATATGAATTATTAAGTACTGTGAAAGTTTACCACTGCAAAGAAATTTTCTGATGATTTACTAAAAGCCTGAGAATGAGGGATTTAATATTCCAATTTCACTTATCAGCATGTTAAAGGTTGCTTCGTTAGAGGCTTAGTAAATATATCAGCTAATTTTTTTTCTGTTGGAACATACATTACACCCATTGTACCATTTTCAACATGCACCCTGACGAAATGATATATTATGTCAATGTGCTTTGTAATAGAGTGATTAGTTAAACTATGTACGATGGATACTGTATTGGTATTATCACAGGTGATTGGAATATGTTCCAATACAAGTCCATAATCCATCATGTTAGGTCACAGACACACTGTAGAGGGGGTGAATATAGTGTATAGTACAATCAAATCGAACTTTAATAACTCAAGTAACAGAAAACAAACTTTATTGAAACAATAAACTCTGTTACAGTATGGAACTGTTCTCTCTCAGTGATGAACAAATATCACGAGAGTTGCTAGGGTTACAATGAATAATCTTCTCGATTGTGATAACACTTATAGTGTAAACCCTATGTCTGTGTTTATATACTACACAGTTACAAGATAATCGCTAATTGATATGGAATATAATTCTGCTTCCTAAAATATATCAATCAGATATCTTTTCTTCCAAGTATTCTATTCTTCATAGAATTCCTTCTTCATGCATATCTCTTCTTATGTTTATCTCGATCTTCTTTCCTTTAACCAGCTGCCTTCCTTATCTGAACATCCTTCAGTACTTAAGTTTTGATATCCATCTTCTGATAATTATCTCCTGATAATATAAGTACTGATATCCTTAAGTCCTGACTTCCAGTAAGTACTGATTTATCCTGTTTAAGTAAGACCTGAAAACTAAACATAAATCACATTAGCCATGACATTATCAAATATATCTAACAATCTCCCCCAACTTGTAAATTAGCATAATATACAAGTTTAACAGATATTTGATGATGTCAAAAACATTAAGTACAAATGCATGAGAATTTGACTAGATAACTACACCTTACAGTCCTTAAAGCTTTACCAATCTTTAACTTCTGATAACAACTTCAGTCTGTATTCATATCAGAATTTAAGCAGTTGTAGATCTTGACTTGGCTTCATCTTCTGATCTCTCTGATGTCAGGTGTTGTTCTGAGATAGTTCTTCAACAAACATCTCTCAGCATATCTGAGTTCATCAACCATCCTCCTTTTAGCATCTTTAAGTTCTGCAGTATCTTCACCAATTTGAAAGATTGCAGCCCGGAGATCATTAATTCTAGCTTTTCTTATGTTCTGATCCAGTCTGATCAAATATGCCTTATCAGACTCAAGATTGAATTCCACAGCCCTGTAACCCAGAAAAGTAGTTATAATCTTGGAAGTGTTGGGCTTCATCTCAACAATATCACCCTTGTGATCTCTGTACTTTGGAAGATATAAGCTGTCAGACTTAACAGAATAAAGCTTTTTCTGTTTCTGAATTTGACTCTTCAAAAAGTTTGCAGCACTTTCTGTTATTTTGTGTCATTCACTTGAAGTAAGAATAATACATGTTCCAGCTCTTCAAAATACTTCAGTGAATGACATTTTCCCTTATATGATAAAACCTACCATCTGTCATGAAGTACAACAAGATGTGTTCTTTCAAGTAGGTATGGTAAACCATTTGTACAGATTCCAGTTGATTCAATCTTTCAGGAGTTGCTCCAATACCTAGTTCACTTAAGGAAGTTGGATCATTGGGAGTGTTCTGTATTCTTTTTTCATCAGCACTTCCCAATCCAGTTTTATCTCTTGCTTCCATTCCAGTAACCATTCTTGCTTCAAAACCACTTGCAGCAGTCTTCAAAGGTTGAGTCTGTTTGGCTTTAGTGAATCCTGGTAGGAGTGTCTTTGATTTATCAGAACTAACTATTTCTTGACTCTGAACAACTTGAGCCATGTCAGAGGTTGTCTTAAAAACTTTTCTTGAAGTCAGAGCAAGATCAACATCTTCATCAGTAATTTCTTCATTCACAGGAGGCACATAAACCTTGATAGGTTCACCAACTTTCTCTTTACCCTTGGACCTTGGATCTATCTGCAGTTGGGATTTAGCCATGGCTGCTTCAGGATTTGTCCTTTCTTTTATCACAATGCCTTTGAGTTTTGGAAGTGTCTTTTTACCAGAAGCTTCAGATTTAGATTTGACTTTTTCTGATTTAAGTCTGGCTTCTTCTTCCATTAGACTCTCCAAGTCCATTCCTGGATTTTCCTGAAGAAATAAATTTCTTGACATTTCTTCATCAAGATCTAAAAGTTCATCAGAACTTATCCTTTTACCAGTAGCAGAAGTAATTCTTTTTCCAGCATCAGAACTTGTCCTATGACTTGTGATTTCAGCTTTTCTTGATGAGAAACCTCTACCTTGACTATGACCTCCACCCATTCCATAGTTTTCTTTGTCATCTTTTTCATCATCCTTCCCCTTCACTATCTTATCAGTTTTGAATTTGGACTTAATTACTTTCTCCCCCTTTTTGGCATCAGCAGGTAAGAGAAGAGAGACAAGCAATTCCACTGAAGCTTGGATTTCATCAAGTTGAGATTGCTGAGAAGCTTGATTTTTCAAAATTTCATCAATCTGAGATTGTTGTTTCTATTGAGTCTTCTCAATATAAGCAACTTTGTCAAAGGTAGGTTGGAAGAATTTTTTCTTGTCAAGTTTCTGAACTTGTTCTTGCTTGATTAATTTTTCCTGAATTTTATGTAACTCTGCATGAGTAGTGGAATGGAGACCTTGTATATATTTAGTACTCAATGCAGTGACTCAAAGCTGTATTTTGAAATCATCAGTAATTAACATCTCATCAGCTTTTGTTAAGTGCTCAGCAAGATTCTTTGCAGATGGAACACAGGTAACTGAATTCCATTCCCTAGTCCACTCCTGTCTTGCAGGAGTTTCACTCCAAGGCATTGGTGCTTCTCTGGTAACAAACTTCTTAACTAGTTCAGATTTAAGAACAGTTTGTTGAGGTGCAAGTCCTGAAGGACCTGCTTCATCAGTATCTGCATTTGGAGTAGCATCACCAGTATCTCCAGCATTTGCAGCATCAGAACTTACAGAATCAGCATCTTCTGATAAAACAACAGTATGAGAAGCAATTGAGGCTTTAGCATCATCCTCTGAGTGCTGATTTAGTTCCAAGTTCTGATCAACAGCCATATCCTGATGCTCACCTATATTCTGACCATCATCATCTAGATGCAGAGAAGGTGTAGTAGATAATTCTGGAGTTTGAGTAGCATCAGTAACAGGTGTTGTGGATGGATTAATTGTTGTTGGAGCTTCTAAGTAAAGTACTTCAGGCACAACCAAGTTCTGAATATCAATTTCAGCACTTGTGCCTCGATCAACAGGAGATATTGTCTTTTGAATAGGAGACACAGATGGTGTGTTTGCCATTTCAGTAGCAGCTTCCTGAGGTGGAGTTAATGGAGAAGCAGTGGCTTCAGCAGATTCTGGTTCTTGTAAGATCAGAGATTCCTGATCTCCTTCCTTAGCAGCTGCTTCCTCATCATCTGAAACTGGCCTTTTAGCTCTCTGTTTCTTGTATCTCTTTGAAGGTGGGGATTCCTTGGGAGTTCCGGTAGAAGTCATTTTTTTAAGCCTTTTGAGAAGCTTAAATTCCCCAATACCAGAATCCTTCTGAGAAGGAACTTTCTCAGCTTCTTTAACAACAGGTTCTGATGTAGAAACCTATTCATCACTATCAGACTCATCTCTCAAAACAATCCTCCTTCTCTTCTGAGGTGTATGAGGAATAGCCTTTGTCCTCTTAGGCTTGGAAGATGAAGGCTTCACAGTAGGTGCTGAGGATGAAGGTTGAGCTGTCTGTGAAGTTGAGAGATATGATTTGAGATATGTTCTGAGGGATGGTTGAGGTATAGATGGATGAGTGGTATGTTCTGATGGTTGCTGTGGTGTTTGGGAGGTGGTGGTAGGTTGGACATCAGGATAAACAGATCTATAGGTTTGAGGATCAGCATTTACCAAGATCTGTTTTACAGACTGAGGAATCTGTAAAGGTCTAACCACCTTTTTCTTAGTGTCAGCATTTATCAGGTCATTAAAGGCTCGTTTTGCAATTTTGAATGGTGGAGTTAAGGTACTGTCTAGTTAAGGGGGATCAGTACAGCAAAAGTTATATATAAGCTGACATAATCTAGCAAAATAAACTACATTTCTATCTTCTATCATCCTATCCCCTATGAAACCTATCACAGCACTTGCAAAATCAAAATGAGTTTGGTTAATAATAGCATACCCGATGTTCTGACTCATTATAGGAATGGCATCAAAGTTGGAACACTTATTCCCAAAAGCTTTAGTGATTCAGTCGAAGAAGAAACTCCATTACTTTCTGATATAAGCCCGTTTCAACTGCCCAAGCTTAGCCAAACTCTGCTCATACCCCAAACTGGCCATTAACTCTTGAAGAGCTGATTCCTCCGGGGTTAAAAAAGTACATCCTTCTGGTAATTGTAGGGCCTTGCGAATTATATCAGGAGTTACCACATGTATAGAATCATCCACTTTGAAAACAATACTGGGAGTACCATTTGTACCACCATTATCAAAGTGCCCAGTCCGCCAAAATGTCAGAACTTGTTGGCTTGAAAATACTGAAGGCTGGGTCAATGCATACCCAATTTCACTGTGTGCAAGAAGATCTTGCACAAAATGCAACTCAGACAGAGCTGTAGCATGATCGAGAATTGTAGCATAGTTATTTGGAACGAACTTAGCTCCATCAATGATCAAATCCTTAGGTGCCATGAGAAATATCGAAAATTAAGAGTTTCCTGTTAGGTGTTTGAGAAAATGTCTGTATGAAAAACCAACGTCAGGAGATGAAAGAGAGAAAAAGCAAAGAAAGAGAGAAAAAGTGTAAATGTAAATAAAAGATTGGAAAATCTTCTCTCTGTCTTACTTATACATGGAAAAAAAATATAACCGTTGGACACCTGTCAGACATGCAGTAATAATGAATAGTTAATGGGCACGGGAAAACAGTAATCATTACTTACCCACTTGCAGTTTTTTAAGGAAAAACCGTTCTACTTACCCAGTAATTCCATTAATCGAGGTAAATCAGTTTTAATTCAAAATTGAAACTGTTCCCACTTATTTAATTATTTTTTACTGCAACCCCAATATTCTGAGAAGAAATTCAAGTATGAGAATGACCAAAATTAAATCAAGTAAATAAGTACTGATATTGTAAGATCAGAACTTAATTTAAATCAAAATGGAAATGGTCATCAGAATATGGATATATCAGGATTTATCAGTGCATTTAAATTACAAACATCTCAGAGACAAAAACTTGCAAAAACTAGAAATTCCATTAATATATTAAGAGAATACATTCATGAAATTTAAATTACATCAGAACTTTACAAGATTGTCCTAAGCTTCTAAACCTAACATCAAAAGCCTTAGTCCTAGCTCAAGAAGCAGGGCAAGGCTGACGATGAAGAAAAACAGGAAGAAGAAAATAAGTTATTTCTTCTTCCTACTCTCGACAAAAAGAATAGCGAGTCTGATGATCCGCTCTTGCTAGCGGAGAGCTTCCAACCTTTCCTCCTCCAATCGCTCCAGAAGGCGATGGTAGTCTAGGTAAAACAACAGGAGGTGGGTGAGAACCTCCTGGG
The DNA here is from genome assembly GCF_009905375.1 of Apium graveolens. Taxonomy (NCBI): domain Eukaryota; kingdom Viridiplantae; phylum Streptophyta; class Magnoliopsida; order Apiales; family Apiaceae; genus Apium; species Apium graveolens. The sequence goes on from NC_133652.1 coordinate 190,473,436, forward strand.
GAACCGAGTCCCAAATCTCATCAGGAATGGCAGTGACATGCCATTCCTGCTGCCAGGCTTCACAGCTCAGCTCCATGTTGAATGTTTCATAGTTCAAAAACATGTTGTAGCTGACCATGGTTTTGTTGGTATGAAGAAAATGAAGGTGAGTTTGTGAGAAAAGAATTGATGTGTAGGCTGTTGTGAAGTGTTTGTTTATATAGGCAAGAGAATGCCATGAGACGCAAGGAAATTTAATGCTGGCATGTAGAAGTAATTCTACCTCGTCTCCCTAGACTTGGAAGAAGAAAAACAATCATTGGAAAGGTAAAACAGGGTTTAATGCGCACAAGAAACAAGTAAGAATTACTGTGCATGTACGTGTACCACTATCCCTAATTATATTGACTATTAATATTCCGCCCCAACATATTCTGATTTAAAATGAGACTGTTTTTAGATTTTATCCACAAATAAGTCAAGTAAAGGATCGGAATTTAATATCAGAACTTAGACTTATATCAGAACTTAACAGTTATTAGAAGATGATTTCTTAACTCGAAAAATGAATGCCTATCTTTGTAATTCTTCACACAAATTCTGATATAGATTCTTCAGAACTTAATCATCAGAACGTTCAACTGAACTTGTCCTCAGATGTTATGCAATGTGACACATAAACTGTTCATCTAAAATAACATAGATCACCACAGTAATTTTCATCATTCATATGGAGTGTTTAGTGTGTGCATTAAGCTAAATATCAGACAAAGAGTAAAGTCTAATTCACTTCAATACATCTTAGAAATAAGGCATAACTAAAACTTTACTAAAAATCTGTCATTATTCTGAAGCCTACTATAGAATGAGTTCATGCTTGAGTCCACCTCAACTGTTTTGTGCTAATTTTGTGCATCTTTTTAAATTCCATTTTACAGTGGCTTCTCAGTGTAAGTGAGTCACGACTGCTTATCAAAATTTATGTTATTATCAGAGTATTTCTCCAGTAATAATAGAGTGTGAAAAGTCACCAAGAAAATATTTTGCTTTTCTGATGCATATTACTTAATACCAGCAATGCACTTGGGTCGAACCCTTCCACATTTTTACTCTAGATCTCAAAGGAGTACCTGATTTTAATTCCTTGATTTTTTTTCTTTTTCTTTTGATAAGTGAGGTTTATCAGCACTTAGTACATTCAACAGATTTACTAGCATCAGAACTTAACAGATGAGAAGCATTATTCTAGTTTGTGACTTAGTAATAAGATGACAAAGTAAACTCAACTAAGCTCAATATCAGAATTTGCTTTTGTCAATAGATTTCCACAGAAATAATTACTTCTAAAATGGGATCTCTAGTTTATTGAAGACTACTAGGTCAGCATCTAGCACAGGTATCTTCATAGGATTGAATAGTTACATAAACAGTCATATCACTATCAGAGTTTAGAAAGTCACATCAGACAACAGTTAGTACTTAAGCAATTTTCAATTAAGCACAGAATACACAAAGGGACTAATTTCTGTAAATACTGAGCATAAAGTCTGATGCATCAGAACAAAGCTAAGCAGATTTAGAGAAAGAACCTGAAACCATTCCATGTTCATTTACCAATCTTGTAAAAGTAGCTTCACACAGTGGTTTTGTGAAGATATCTGCTAGTTGTTGATCTGTTGGAACAAAGTGCAATTCTACTGTACCTTCATCCACATGTTCCCTTATGAAGTGGTACCTAATGCTGATGTGCTTAGTCACTGAGTGTTGAACTGGATTACCTGTCATAGCAATAGCACTTTGATTATCACAGTAAATAGGGATTTTAAAATATGTTAACCCATAATCCAGTAACTGATTCTTCATCCAAAGAATCTGTGCACAACAGCTTCCTGCAGCAATGTACTCTGCTTCTGCAATTGATGTGGAAATTGACTTTTGTTTCTTGCTAAACCAAGAAACCAATCTGCCTCCAAGAAATTGGCAGCTTCCACTTGTGCTTTTCCTGTCAATTTTGCAACCTGCAAAATCTGCATCTGAGTAACCTATTAGTTTAAAATCTCTTTCTCTGGGATACCACAATCCCAGATCAGCCGTTCCCTTAAGATACTTGAAAATTCTTTTCACAGCTGTTAAGTGAGGTTCTCTTGGATCTGCTTGAAATCTTGCACAAAGACAGGTAGCATACATGATATCAGGTCTATTAGCAGTTAGATAGAGTAGAGAGCCAATCATACCTCTGTAATCAGTAATATCTACTGATTTACCAGTATACTTATCCAGTTTTGTTGCAGTGGCCATGGGAGTGGATGCACTTGAACAATCTTGCATACCAAATTTCTTTAGCAAATTTCTGGTGTACTTAGTTTGACAAATAAAAGTATCTTCTTCATTCTGCTTGACTTGAAGGCCTAGAAAATAGCTAAGTTCCCCCATCATACTCATTTGATATCTTGACTGCATCAGTTTGGCAAACTTCTTGCAAAGTCTGTCATTTGTAGAACCAAAAATGATATCATCAACATAAATCTGGACCAGAAGTAAGTCCTTTCCATGGTTGAGATAGAACAGTGTTTTGTCTATAGTTCCTCTGTTAAATCCACTTTCCAGAAGAAACTGAGCTAAAGTCTCATACCATGCTCTTGGAGCTTGCTTAAGTCCATAAAGTGCTTTATCAAGCCTGTAGACATAATCTAGATATTTGGAATCTACAAAGCCTGGAGGTTGTTCAACATATACTTCCTCCTCCAATTCTCCATTGAGAAAAGCACTTTTCACATCCATTTGAAAGACAGTAAACTTTTTGTGAGCAGCATAAGCCAAAAATATCCTTATGGCTTTCAATCTAGCAACTGGTGCAAATGTTTCATCATGATCAATTCCCTCTTGTTGAGAATATCCTTTTGCAACCAGCCTTGCCTTATTCCTTGTAATTATGCCATCATTATCAGTTTTGTTTCTGAATACCCATTTTGTACCAACAACAGATCTGTTCTTTGGTCTTGGCACTAGGGTCCAGACTTTGTTTCTTTCAAATTCATTTAACTCTTCCTGCATTGCTTGCACCCAATCAGCATCTTGAAGAGCTTCTTCCACTTTCTTTGGCTCAGTCTGAGAAAGAAAAGAATTGTAAAGACATTCACTTGAAGTAGCTGTTCTAGTTCTGACACCTGCACCAGGATTTCCAATTATCAAATCAGGTGTATGTGATTTAGTCCACTTCCTTGCAGATGGAAGATTTTCTCTAGAACTGGATGCTCCCCCATGATCCATGCTGTCTTCATTAACATTTTCTGATGCTCCCCCTGAAACTATGCTCTCTGAGTTGGATTCTTCGGAATTTAGATTTTCAGAACTATCAGAACTTGGCTTATCAGAACTTGACGAATCAAAACTTGAAGAGCTAGATGTATGTTCTGATGCTTCTTGAGATGTGGTTATATCTTGAGTATGCTCCCCCTGCATAGGTGCATCTTCCTTTGGTGTAGTCACCATAGTCTTGTTGGATTTTTAACGCAGCGGGGCATGGTAAAACACTTTTACACATACAAAATCCAAATAAAAGCATATAAATCGTGAATAAAAATTCGAGGGATTGAATCTAACCTTTAAAAATAATTCGGAGACAACGATCAGAGATCCTTAGCAGTTGCTCCTCAAGTGTGAAGCACTCCACCGATATCCACCAAGAAAACGATGTTAAGGAGGAGGAAGGAGGTGGAGAGAATTGGGTTTTCCAAACTTTTTGGGTTTTCGGGTTCTAATGGGGTTAGAAAAAAATAGGGTCTATAATAGTGTATTTATAGGCAAAATTTTCAGCTGAAATTTTCCCATAAATAATATTATTATTATCCCATTTATTATTCTCATTAATAATTAAAACACCTTTTAATTATTAATCCTTTTTCTAAACACTTTAAAAATAATTCTCTCTCTTGATTTAATTTCCAAAAATTAAATCCTTAATTAATAATATTAAGAACTTTTCTTAATTAATTTATAATCAATTATGTAACACCCCCAAATCCGGGGTCGGGGATCCGGGTTGTCACGAGTTCCATTTCCCTTAATAACACCCAATCTTAATAATTACTCAACTACTCTGTACTGTGACCCCACAATAAACACACACACCATACGTTATAGTCTCAGAGATGAACATCCAAAAAAAATAACCACAAGTCATTTTATTCCACAATTATCTGCCAATACACCTTAAAAGGTTTTCTGAATAAATTTACATTTCTTTTCCATTATTACAATTCATAATTATACATAAATCTGGTACATTAGAAGTTGAAAGCCTAGCCTATTGGTAGTTCCTACCTCAGCTACGGCGGCATCAATGCTTCTAGAAAACTGCAGAACGTCTCCTAATCGCTTGCGAATCGGGAGCTTGGTCCTGTTCATCCTTTCTATCTGTTGTTGTGTGATGAAAGAAGAAAGCAAGGGTGAGCAGCAAGCCCACCAAAATAATATGTATAATGATTAATAGTATATGAGCCTTCTCTTAGTACTCATGAAAGTCTTGGTCAAAAGAAATGAACCAAGTTGATATCTTAATGCGATGAAGTCGCAAAATATTCAGTATATATATATACATATATACTTTTCAAAATCTTGGAAGTCCTCTTCCATGCATAATATACACAAAGTCCCAGTGTATAACTGTATAAAAAAAAATATCGTTGCAAGGTGATCTCATATATCTAACCTTGTCTCAACGTTTTTCTGAAAATCTTTGTCATACATAAGACAATTATTAATTAGATATAAGCTTAAAAGATGAAGTTACCAAATACTCCAATATACTTATATCTTTTCCAAATACTACTTGAACTACCACCGTTCAAGTTATAATTAATTTCAAAAGTTCATCACATAGATGAGACTATAAGACAAGATTTGAATAGATTAAATCTTTAAAATATTATCAAAATAAAATGAAGTTACGAGATACTTCATTTGATGTAAACATCATTTTGAAAACTTGACCCTGCCAACACTCAACAATCGCCCAACCGTAGCCTTTCTATCGAAGTGCTCTGGGTAGTGTTGCAGAAATTATCCAATTGGATGATGAACTCATTACGGGAGTTTGCCGCGCCAGGAAGACCACTTACGATGATCAGTCGTAGTAGTACAACCCCACCATTTTCTACATGTAGAGGAGAACCTGTCGGATTTACTTGTCAACCGAACACTGAACTCCTAAGGAATGGACCGCCTTAGCGGAACTTCCAGGCCATTTGGGCCAATATAATAAGGCTGGGCCGGCGCTACTCGGCCACTTACGCCACTCCTAGTTCAGATAAAATTCATGACTCTGAAACGTAAAGCTCGTCCCCACTTTCCCCAAGTAGAAGCTTGTTGATACGGCTCCACCAAGAAGTCGTATCTATTTGGAAAGGAGAACTCACCGATATTTCCCAGGCGATGCCTGTTAATGGATTAACTTGTTCCAAGAATTTTACTTCCCGAGTGTTGGGTAAGTAATCAATTCATTTATCAAAACAGCAACCTTGTTGCGAATATAAAACACACCACAGAGCCGGATCCCTCAGGTTTTGAGCGAGTATTTAAATCCCCTTAAAAAGGAAGATCTTAAATATAAAAATGAGTTTTGGGATCCGCTCTAACTTTTAAAAATCATTTTGAAGACTCGAAAACACTTTATAGAGTGTTTGGAGTAAAGCTGATTTAATGAAGTAAATCAGTCCCCAGAATATTTAGAAAATGACTGAATATTATTATTTAAATAATATTCCCATAAAGAATAATCTTTATAAAAATAATTGAAGTAGAAGTATTAAAACTTATACTTGAAACGAGTATTAAATAACCAAAGATATACTTATATGAAAGTACTATCTTTATTTGAATAATCGAAAATAAGTTTGATTATTGACACCTTATTCTTTAATAAAATAAAGAATATACCTCAGCAAATAATCGGAGTCATAGATCCTCAAATGAATATTCAAATAATATTCATTAAATAATATAAACTGAGTCATAAGCCCTCGAATGAATATTCAAATAATATTCAATAAATAATATAAAAGAGTCATAAGCCCTCGAATGAATATTCAAATAATATTCAGATAAATAAATAAAAGGAGTAATAAGTCCCCGAATGAATATTCAAAATAATATTCATTAATAAAATAAAAGGAGTTATAAGTCCTCGAATGAATATTCAAAATAATATTCATTTAATATAAAGGAGTCATACGCCTTCGAATAATATTCAAAATAATATTCAATAATAAAATAAAGTTAAAGTTATCGAATAAACCTTATTCGATTAATAGTTTTGAAAACTATGACCATATATATATATAAGTATATATATATATATATATATTTATATCCATATATACAAAATCTACTCGGGATCCTCGACTCCCGGTTTTAGAAAATATTTTCACCTTTCGGTCCCTGTACTAAGGGTATATGCAAATTACCGCTATCCTCTAGCATAGGTATTATCAACTGAATCAACAGATATATATATGGAAAGAATGCGAAACAGGCATGCATATATATATACCATAGCAGCATGCTTCAATATATTGCATCATTTGCTAATTAACCAACATGCATCTATCGCAAGATAATGCAAATACATATATTCATCACAACAACAGTTATAACGGGTAGAAAACTTGCCTGAGCGACTGGGGGTTACGAATGGCTCGGGACGAGTCTGGTAACCTATAAACAACAAGTAAGTTGGAATTAAACCAAAGTCACTTGTAAATCTATACTTTAACTAACTTATACTCTAACGCTTGTTTTGCGCTTACTGATTCTCTTAAGTCACTCGAGTACCCTCGGCTCCACCATTTTTAATAATTTAACCTTTACGACTTTTAAGGCGATTCCTTCGCGAGTGTCTTACCAACTGCCTAACACACTTACCATAAATGTTTCATACATTAATTAACCCTTTTTGGTCTTTAACCTATGTTTCAAAGTAAGGCGAGGGGAAATGATTCGTTCGCGAAATGCCGTTACTTGAAACGGTCGTTTCTCCTAAACCGTACATCGGAATCAAACGAACTACATATCAAAACGAATATCGTAACATGAACTATCTAAACATGGCAATGGTCATAATCTAGCAGGGAGTTCTCGGGTCCAAATGTTATGAACAAAAGCAGTCTAAAGTAAATCAGATATTACGACGGCTATATTTACGCGATTACCAATGTTTAAACTACTCCAATTAACCACCAACCAACTCATAACCATCAATACAACAAAACTTCACCGAAACCATACCACATCAGTCCATAATCTCCAAGGTTTTCAACTCAAACAACCACAATAAAGACCTATGAACTATAATCAAGCTTCAATTACCAAAACACTTCCAAATCAAACCAAACTACTAATAATCACAATCCATGCTTCTCATTTCACAAAACCAACCATTAAACTTACTAACAAATAAAGTAAAGGCTAGGGTTTGAAGTTTATACCTTCCTTGGGAGGTGTTAAGTTGCTAGGAAGCCTTAGGGAGCCTCCTACAAGCTTGATCTTTCCAAAGAAATCAAGAACACAAAGTTAGGCTTTGAAGTTTCTAAAAGTCCGATTTAAAGAACTGTAAAAATGAGGGTCTTACCATGGTTATTTGGACGAGACTTGTGAACAAGAGTTGTAGGTCATCTCAATAACTTTCCAATGAGCTATAGAACACAATATTTGAGTGAGAAATGAAGGAGATACAGCAGTTTTAGTGTGCTGGTTCTGTTTTGGCCGAGAGCATGAAGAACAATGCCTTGGTTTCTTTTTGATTTTGATGAAAAATGATTTGCTTGGCTTGGTTGGTTTGATTTTTGTGTTTGTTTTAGTAAATTACCTAGTTGCCCTTGATTTTGTGTGGTTAAAAAGCCACCACATCTCCTTCCTTCCCATGTCATGCTTGTGTCATCCTCATGATGTCATCCTCCCCTCCTTGTCCTCTTCCCATTGGTTGGGTGACATCATCCTCTCTAATCCCTTTGATTAACTTCCTAATTGTTTGCCTAATGACCGCTGATCTGTTATACTGTTCGCTTAACTTTCGTTTTCGTTTATCGTTTGAGGGATCATACCCGGGATCTTATTACTTAGGTTCCCTTAACCTTTCTCAACACATTATATTCCTTTTTATGATCCTCTATTATAATCCTTTAATTTAAATCATTTTATCCTGTTACCTTATACTCAATTCTTTCCGTATCTATTGGATTTCCGGGAAAAATCAAAGTGTTCGGATTTGGATTCTGACGATCTTTACATACACTTATATCCCATATAAAGTACTAATAAAATCTCAGAATATCCATATCAGAACCCCTATATAGTGTGGCATGAAAAGTTTTCTCATTCAGCAAAAACACTATTCATAAGGGTTTCAAAATTTCCCAAAAATTGGGGTTATTACAGTCTCCCCTCCTTAAAAGGATTCCGTCCCGGAATCAGATAGAAAATGAATTGGGATACTTTCTTAGCATTACACTTTCTAACTCTCAAATAAATTTTCCCACATTGTGGTTCTTCCATCAAACTCTGAATAGTTTGATAACCCTTCTCCTAAGCACTTGTTCCCTTTTCACTCTACAACCCTTCCTGGTTGCTCCATATAGGTTACGTCGGGTTGCATATCTATGCGCTCATATGCCCCTAATTATCTGGCATCTGAATTACACTTCCTTAACACTGATACGTGAGACACGTTACGACCTGCTACATGTTCGGGGTTAGGGCTAGCTCCTATGCTATCCTCCCAATACGTCTTAATATATCCAAGGGTCCAACAATTCGTGGACTTAGCTTTCATTTCTTTCCGAACCTCATCCTTCCTTTCCAAGGAAATACCTATAACAACACTAGGTCCCCTATTTCATACTCTTTTTCCTTTTGTGTCAAATCAACATACTTATCATGTCCATCTTGGGCTACTACCAGCCGTCCTCTGATTAGATCTATCATATCCTTGGTCCTTTGGACTACTGCGGGTCCGAGCATCTTGCGCTCTACAACTTCATCCTAACATAAGAGAGATCGACATTGTCTTCCCTCAAGGATCTCATAAGGAGATACCTCAATACTGACATATGATCTATTGTCGTAAGAAAACTCAACCCGTGTTAAGTGATCATTCCAATTTCTTTCAAGTCTATTGCACAGACTCTCATTATAGCTTTTAGCATTAGAGCTTTTGCTTCTCACTACCCATCCTTTTTCCCAGTTCGTAGTCGCTACTATCTTCTGTTCCTAATATTATACTAGTTATACTTTTGCTCGTTAGCATTCTATAACCTTTTAATAACCACGTCAACCTTAGTATCACGAATGTGTTTCCATTCCGAATACTACCATAACTTTATTACTCCTTTTTCAGCTGTTTCTATTTCCCAAAGTTTGATCAATCATATAGAAGTAAAGGAATTTGTTGAGAGATCACTATGATCATGAACACTTGTTATCTCGCATAGTTAGTATAGAAGGTGGCCAGCCTTTAGTACTTGACAAGCAATTAAACAATAGTTGGTATCCTACTAGGCTTCTATCACACAGATAGACAGTCATCCGGCAATACCTACCCTTCTGGAAGGGTTGTTCTTCTCAGCTTACATGAAATAAAAAGAAGAGAAAAGAACGAACTGAAGAGAATTGTATATATATAAAAAAAATACTGCCACAAAATATCTGGATTGGAACCTACCTCTGAACTATAGAGGTTTGTCATAGGAGAACAAAACATATACGTATTTATATCAACATCAAGTATTATAGCATCGTATTTCGCATGCCTAAATATTTTTGCCATTCCGTCCATCATTCTATGGACCCATGCTCTTCCTCGAGCTTATACACAATAACCTTTGAAACTCCCTCGACATCAAAAATCGAATCTGGGATCTCATTCTATACATCATCGTTACTAGAATTCTATGCTTGCACCGCAACCTTCCTCGTATAATAATACGACTCTCTATTGATAAGAAAGAATAATTATTCACTAGGTAGATACTCTACTTAATTAGTCTATCAATGATAACTTATACACTACCACGACCCGATTAGTGGTACTCAATCTCAACACCCATTCCAATACAACTCTCATGGCTGTAATCAGCTCACTACTCGCAGAATCATTGCTGCCTTACTATGGTCCACCACTGACCTACTGTCGTCATTCACTTTTCCATAAAATCTTAATATCTAACCATACGGAGTCCATACATGTCGTATCAAATCATTCTAAGGAGGTAACCTAATCACCATTCCTGATTCATGAAGAACACTCCTGATCCTGACATACATACATGACATGAAGCAGATAAAATTGCAGAAGAGTTTCAATCAAAGCAACGATAGCAGGTTAATACCATTCTAAATCATATGCCTTAAATAGAAGACTTACTCAAAGGTTCGTCTAGTCCTTTTTGAAACATGGTCCTGGCTTATCTCAAGATAGGACCTTCTAAGATAGATAGCCCGTTCATGGCGATTACACGAATTAAACCTTTACCAACTACTATTACGGTTGGGTATTGCACAGTCATCAGAAGGAATGTCAATCTTCCAAACCATAATACAACCTTCACAGTTTTAACCATCATCACTGTATTCTTTTGGCACAAGCGCCTATAATTATCCTCTTACCTTTAAAGTGTCGGCCACCTCTTTGGCCTTTCCTGATAGTAAAATTTCCTTACAGTCAATGTCATTTTAACCACCTCCAAATAAATTTTCTACCTTATTTCAATCACAGCTTATGTGAAAATGCTTTCCTTAAAATCTGATGAGTAAAAAAAAAATCACCATTTTTCCATGAGTTATTGCCTCAGTCTTTAGAGGTTAATCACTGTCACGACTGACTCTCAATCATACTTAGAACATCTTTTATCTTAAGTCCTAATTGCCTTGAACAATTTCGACCATTACTGGTTCGATCCATACTTTCTCGTGGTTTAACATGTGCCCCACTTGGCAACACTATAATTACGTCATATTTCCTTTATCCACATTTCTATTATTGAGAATTTTGAATATTACCTTTCTCCTTGTAAAACCTCTAAGGTTATCCTTGAATCGTTCCTCCTGTATTCCCTAGATACAGGGCATATCAAAATACCATATACTAATACTAGAATCATTGTCTATATACTTTTGAAAAAAAAAAATTCTCCACTGATTCTTTAAAGGTTGTTATTACCTTAATCCTTTCCAATTCATACTGTCAAATTTCATACTATCCCTATTAAGGGTGAAATGCCAACCTTTATGCATTCCCCTAGGATTCATTTTAAGTTACCGATGTTCTATCCTTAATTCCACCTTTGAAAAGGTACATGCATCCATCTATGGATAAACCAAGTCATATATCCTTGATAGATTATCTTCTTCATCATTCCCACCTCGATAGTCTATACCTAACTTCATAATAGCATCCTTATTCCAATTGAGGTCAATCCATATGGCCTCCAAAAGATAACAATGGTCATCCGCTTTTCTTTCCTGATTTGGTAATGATAACATGGATGTTCTGGAAGATATTGGTCATGTTCAACGTGAACTTCTTCTTAATAATTCCTTATTTACTTTTGTTGTTTATCTCAACAGTCACCTCAATGTTGGGATACCTCTCATACCTGGCGTCTCCCTTTCTGAGTATCGAGCCACCGGTCTTACATTTCACATTATTGAAGGTCACTTCCTTCATCCAATTTTCCTACTTTCTTACTTTCTTGTCTCCTTAGTCTATCCGCGTCTTATTATTTATCCTTCGAACTATCTAGAGGTTTCCTTGAATCCTCCCAACTTAAAGGGGATAAAATGTACATAACTCGTATGCCTTCAACCATCAACTTTAACTCATGGTGAATCACCCTCATCCTGACGATTACATACTTTTCTATGTCTATTGCTACGAGTCTTTAGGGTTTCCTCATACCCAACTCCCTTATCATACCTCAAACTCTATTGCCTTTATATTCCTTTCCACTTCAGTTTCTTTTTATTTTCCTTTCTCTTATCATTATTTCATGAACTAACACAATATAAGTATTGATTCCAAACATCCCGTCATTCTGGATTCGTGTCCTCAGAACGAATCTTGATAACTTTTACAACTTAGATTCATAATTCATCATACTCATCCACTTTTGTTCTAGCTCCAAAGCTTTTACACTATCTCCTTATCTTTGGGAATTACTTTCCCGAAAACAATTGACTGAACTTAAATCAGTTTATTCTAACCTCTGGCTCCGTGCCTTTCTTGGTCTTTCACCAGCGGGTGGTCTCTCTCTTAGGAGGGTAAGTGACAAAAACAGTCTTTTGTGGTTCGTCAATCATTCAGAATCTCAAATGATTCCTCTATTTCCTTTAGCCAGGCTCTTGCCTCGACTAGGTCAACCTGTTCCTTGGAACTCTGAGAGCTTAGAGACTTAAAGGTCCTGAAAGAATTTCCTATCGCATTGTTTCCTCAAGGTGGTGGTTGGGGATAATAGTCTAAGTTCTGTCTAGACAGGTCCATGAATTGCCGTATAGGAGTACCGTCTCGAGTCTCCTTTCCTTACTCGACTTTCTGTTTCCTTAGTATGAAATGTTTCATCCTACTCCCCATAATTGGGGTCATCTTTTAATTTAAAATCCTCATTTTCCACTCCATTATGTCATGGGTTCCTTCTATCTTGATGGCGACCTCCCTGACTATCACGTTCAGGGTTTGCTCTAAATCTTATTCCTCAAACTATGGCTCTCATCTAAGTTCTCATCCTTACGCTCTTGAACTTTCGGAACCCAAATTCTATAGGAATACCTCATTATTCCCTTATCATCTTTCTCTGGCACCGTATGCTCTTTTCCAATAATTCGGTCTCTATTGCAATCTCAAACAGCTTTTCGGTACCGGCTCCGGTTACCTTCACTACTATTTCCAAAATCTCTTATAAACTCTCCCAAAGACATTATCATCTTGAGTCTCTCCTTTTTACTAAGGGCATCAGCCACCACATTGGTTTTCCCCGAATGATAAAGAATCTCCCAATCATTATTCTTGATTAGCTCTAACTGCCTCCTCTGGCATATGTTGAGCTCTTTCTACGTGAAAATGTACTAGAGCACTTATGGCTTAGGTAATTCTCGCACTTCTCTCCATACAAGTAGTGCCTCCAATCTTTAGGGTAAAACTATTGCCACGAGCCTAAGCTCATGGACGGGGATATCGAATTTCATATTACCTTAATTGTCTTGACATGTACGCGATTACCTTACCGTGCTACATAAGCACGCACCCTAAGCCCTTGTGCGAAGCGTCACTACACTTCACAAAATCTCCTTTTCCATCCGGCAATTCCAGCATAGGGGCCATCACCAACCTCTGCTTCAGTTCTTGAAAGCTGTTCTCGCATTTCTCTGTCCATTCGAACTTCTCAGTCTTACGAGTAAGCCGCGTTAAAGGGGTTACTATCTTTACAAACTTGAACAAACCTCCGGTAGTGACCGGCCAATCCTACCTCTGGTAGTCGACCTAACCATGGTCATCAATTCATCAGTGGTCCTTTATCCAATCTTGTCAGGATCCTCCATGGGATCCTCCTCAACAACTATCCCTTCTAGGACAACATCCTCAACCGCTACATCCTCAATATCAACATCATCCGGTCCTGTATTAGGACACTCTATCGGATCCACAATCCGATCTCCAATTAGTAATAAAACATCATCGCACTGTTGCTCCTCAACCTCAGGGTTCGGAGTCCCGCTACCATATACGATAACGAACTACGCTCCTATCACGATATTTATAAGGGTTCCCATAAGGGTTTTAACTGTCAGTACTACGTTAGGTAGCCCGACTATGAACTTGGCAAGAGTTCTTATTATCTTTGTGAACTTATTATCTTAACGTCACATCATCTCTGAGGTTTATAACGCTTAGCTCTGATACCACTTCTGTAACACCCCCAAATCCGGGGTCGGGGATCCGGGTTGTCACGAGTTCCATTTCCGTTAATAATACCCAATCTTAATAATTACTCAACTACTCTGTACTGTGACCCCACAATAAACACACACACCATACGTTATAGTCTCAGAGATGAACATCCAAAAAAATAACCACAAGTCATTTTATTCCACAATTATCTGCCAATACACCTTAAAAGGTTTTCTGAATAAATTTACATTTCTTTGCCATTATTACAATTCATAATTATACATAAATCTGGTACATTAGAAGTTGAAAGCCTAGCCTATTGGTAGTTCCTACCTCAGCTACGGCGGCATCAATGCTTCTAGAAAACTGCAGAACGTCTCCTAATCGCTTGCGAATCGGGAGCTTGGTCCTGTTCATCCTTTCTATCTGTTGTTGTGTGATGAAAGAAGAAAGCAAGGGTGAGCAGCAAGCCCACCAAAATAATATGTATAATGATTAATAGTATATGAGCCTTCTCTTAGTACTCATGAAAGTCTTGGTCAAAAGAAATGAACCAAGTTGATATCTTAATGCGATGAAGTCGCAAAATATTCAGTATATATATATACATATATACTTTTCAAAATCTTGGAAGTCCTCTTCCATGCATAATATACACAAAGTCCCAGTGTATAACTGTATAAAAAAAAATATCGTTGCAAGGTGATCTCATATATCTAACCTTGTCTCAACGTTTTTCTGAAAATCTTTGTCATACATAAGACAATTATTAATTAGATATAAGCTTAAAAGATGAAGTTACCAAATACTCCAATATACTTATATCTTTTCCAAATACTACTTGAACTACCACCGTTCAAGTTATAATTAATTTCAAAAGTTCATCACATAGATGAGACTATAAGACAAGATTTGAATAGATTAAATCTTTAAAATATTATCAAAATAAAATGAAGTTACGAGATACTTCATTTGATGTAAACATCATTTTGAAAACTTGACCCTGCCAACACTCAACAATCGCCCAACCGTAGCCTTTCTATCGAAGTGCTCTGGGTAGTGTTGCAGAAATTATCCAATTGGATGATGAACTCATTACGGGAGTTTGCCGCGCCAGGAAGACCACTTACGATGATCAGTCGTAGTAGTACAACCCCACCATTTTCTACATGTAGAGGAGAACCTGTCGGATTTACTTGTCAACCGAACACTGAACTCCTAAGGAATGGACCGCCTTAGCGGAACTTCCAGGCCATTTGGGCCAATATAATAAGGCTGGGCCGGCGCTACTCGGCCACTTACGCCACTCCTAGTTCAGATAAAATCCATGACTCTGAAACGTAAAGCTCGTCCCCACTTTCCCCAAGTAGAAGCTTGTTGATACGGCTCCACCAAGAAGTCGTATCTATTTGGAAAGGAGAACTCACCGATATTTCCCAGGCGATGCCTGTTAATGGATTAACTTGTTCCAAGAATTTTACTTCCCGAGTGTTGGGTAAGTAATCAATTCATTTATCAAAACAGCAACCTTGTTGCGAATATAAAACACACCACAGAGCCGGATCCCTCAGGTTTTGAGCGAGTATTTAAATCCCCTTAAAAAGGAAGATCTTAAATATAAAAATGAGTTTTGGGATCCGCTCTAACTTTTAAAAATCATTTTGAAGACTCGAAAACACTTTATAGAGTGTTTGGAGTAAAGCTGATTTAATGAAGTAAATCAGTCCCCAGAATATTTAGAAAATGACTGAATATTATTATTTAAATAATATTCCCATAAAGAATAATCTTTATAAAAATAATTGAAGTAGAAGTATTAAAACTTATACTTGAAACGAGTATTAAATAACCAAAGATATACTTATATGAAAGTACTATCTTTATTTGAATAATCGAAAATAAGTTTGATTATTGACACCTTATTCTTTAATAAAATAAAGAATATACCTCAGCAAATAATCGGAGTCATAGATCCTCAAATGAATATTCAAATAATATTCATTAAATAATATAAACTGAGTCATAAGCCCTCGAATGAATATTCAAATAATATTCAATAAATAATATAAAAGAGTCATAAGCCCTCGAATGAATATTCAAATAATATTCAGATAAATAAATAAAAGGAGTAATAAGTCCCCGAATGAATATTCAAAATAATATTCATTAATAAAATAAAAGGAGTCATAAGTCCTCGAATGAATATTCAAAATAATATTCATTTAATATAAAGGAGTCATACGCCTTCGAATAATATTCGAAATAATATTCAATAATAAAATAAAGTTAAAGTTATCGAATAAACCTTATTCGATTAATAGTTTTGAAAACTATGACCATATATATATATAAGTATATATATATATATTTATATCCATATATACAAAATCTACTCGGGATCCTCGACTCCCGGTTTTAGAAAATATTTTCACCTTTCGGTCCCTGTACTAAGGGTATATGCAAATTACCGCTATCCTCTAGCATAGGTATTATCAACTGAATCAACAGATATATATATGGAAAGAATGCGAAACAGGCATGCATATATATATACCATAGCAGCATGCTTCAATATATTGCATCATTTGCTAATTAACCAACATGCATCTATCGCAAGATAATGCAAATACATATATTCATCACAACAACAGTTATAACGGGTAGAAAACTTGCCTGAGCGACTGGGGGTTACGAATGGCTCGGGACGAGTCTGGTAACCTATAAACAACAAGTAAGTTGGAATTAAACCAAAGTCACTTGTAAATCTATACTTTAACTAACTTATACTCTAACGCTTATTTTGCGCTTACTGATTCTCTTAAGTCACTCGAGTACCCTCGGCTCCACCATTTTTAATAATTTAACCTTTACGACTTTTAAGACGATTCCTTCGTGAGTGTCTTACCAACTGCCTAACACACTTACCATAAATGTTTCATACATTAATTAACCCTTTTTGGTCTTTAACCTATGTTTCAAAGTAAGGCGAGGGGAAATGATTCGTTCGCGAAATGCCGTTACTTGAAACGGTCGTTTCTCCTAAACCGTACATCGGAATCAAACGAACTACATATCAAAACGAATCTCGTAACATGAACTATCTAAACATGGCAATGGTCATAATCTAGCAGGGAGTTCTTGGGTCCAAATGTTATGAACAAAAGCAGTCTAAAGTAAATCAGATATTACGACGGCTATATTTACGCGATTACCAATGTTTAAACTACTCCAATTAACCACCAACCAACTCATAACCATCAATACAACAAAACTTCACCGAAACCATACCACATCAGTCCATAATCTCCAAGGTTTTCAACTCAAACAACCACAATCAAGACCTATGAACTATAATCAAGCTTCAATTACCAAAACACTTCCAAATCAAACCAAACTACTAATAATCACAATCCATGCTTCTTATTTCACAAAACCAACCATTAAACTTACTAACAAATAAAGTAAAGGCTAGGGTTTGAAGTTTATACCTTCCTTGGGAGGTGTTAAGTTGCTAGGAAGCCTTAGGGAGCCTCCTACAAGCTTGATCTTTCCAAAGAAATCAAGAACACAAAGTTAGGCTTTGAAGTTTCTAAAAGTCCGATTTAAAGAACTGTAAAAATGAGGGTCTTACCATGGTTATTTGGACGAGACTTGTGAACAAGAGTTGTAGGTCATCTTAATAAATTTCCAATGAGCTATAGAACACAATATTTGAGTGAGAAATGAAGGAGATACAGCAGTTTTAGTGTGCTGGTTCTATTTTGGCCGAGAGCATGAAGAACAATGCCTTGGTTTCTTTTTGATTTTGATGAAAAATGATTTGCTTGGCTTGGTTGGTTTGATTTTTGTGTTTGTTTTAGTAAATTACCTAGTTGCCCTTGATTTTGTGTGGTTAAAAAGCCACCACATCTCCTTCCTTCCCATGTCATGCTTGTGTCATCCTCATGATGTCATCCTCCCCTCCTTGTCCTCTTCCCATTGGTTGGGTGACATCATCCTCTCTAATCCCTTTGATTAACTTCCTAATTGTTTGCCTAATGACCGCTGATCTGTTATACTGTTCGCTTAACTTTCGTTTTCGTTTATCGTTTGAGGGATCATACCCGGGATCTTATTACTTAGGTTCCCTTAACCTTTCTCAATACATTATATTCCTTTTTATGATCCTCTATTATAATCCTTTCATTTAAATCATTTTATCCTGTTACCTTATACTCAATTCTTTCCGTATCTATTGGATTTCCGGGAAAAATCAAAGTGTTCGGATTTGGATTCTGACGATCTTTACATACACTTATATCCCATATAAAGTACTAATAAAATCTCAGAATATCCATATCAGAACCCCTATATAGTGTGGCATGAAAAGTTTTCTCATTCAGCAAAAACACTATTCATAAGGGTTTCAAAATTTCCCAAAAATTGGGGTTATTACAAATTAAATCTCATTTAATCAATTATTAAATTTGCCAATTAATTATTTATTTCATAAATAAATAATTATTAGCCATTATTAATTAATTCCTCCACCATTAAATCATTCTCCTTTTATGGTGTGACCCTATAGGTTCAATATTAAGCCGGTAGTAGAAATAAATAATAATAAAACTATTTTATCATTATTTATATAAAATCTCTAATTTATTAAATATGATTAATTAATTAATCACATTTATTCTACATCGTGAGTGATGCTTCTCAACATATCGCGACTATCCAGATAATATGAATTCACTGCTTAGAATACCAAGAACATGTCAGTGAATAGTTACCGTACAATAAACTCCTTCTACCCTTTAATGTCCCGATTAAATACAAGGCATGGATCTCGTGTCAAGCCTATCTAATTCAATCACTTGCTTACCATTTACTATGCGTAGTTCTATGCAAATTAGAAATTCCTTTCTAATTTCATTCACTCTGGCCAGAGATTCCTGAACTAGCATAAGTGGATCTGCCTTGAACATTCGCTTCCTTCACTGGAAGGGGTAGATCCTTTATTGATCATACACTATCTTCGTGTACAAATTCCTATACCCAGAAGAGCCCTAATAATTGTCCCTGGAGACTAAGAACTAAACCAAAGCATAGTTCAGTGTACACAAGATGACTATGATGACCTCAAGTCTAAGGATACTTTTACAACTATCACTATATGAACAACTGCTGACACGTGAGTGAACTCCATCAGTTGTTCAGCTGTGCGAGTCATGTTCAGTGAACTTATTCCATAATAAGCACCTACATACTAGCTATAGTGTCACCACACAAATGTCTATGAGAACAGACATCCTTCATAATGAAGCAAGCATAGTATGTATCGATCTTTGCGGATTATTAATTACCAGTTAGTAATCCTACGACCAGGAACTATTTAAGTTTAGAGTTATCATCTTTTTAGGTCTCACTATTATGATCTCATCATAATCCATAAAAAGCTTTACTCTAAACTATGATATATCTTATTTAAACACTTAAATAGATAAAGCCCGTAATAAAAACAAAACAAGTCTTTTATTAATATCAATGAAATCAAAACAGATTACATAAAAGTTATTCCTAAATCCTCATACATGATTGGACTTAGGACATATTCCTTTCAATCTCCCACTTGTACTAAAGCCAATCACTCTGGTATCTAATACCCATCCTGTCATTATGATGATCAAAGTGACTTTCATAAAGTAGCTTTGTGAGTGGGTCTGCTATGTTGTTATGTGTGTCAACTCTAATTCAATACAATACAAGAAATGTTACCGCGCTCCCACTAACCCTTTTGTAGACGCATGGTTCATCTACGTTTTTGATAAAATCAAACTCTTTGATTGTCTCATCAAAACGAATATTCCATCTTTCGAGAAGCCTGCTTTAAACCACATATGGTTCGCAGTAGCTTACACACTAGGTTTTCATTTCTCTTGGAAAGAAAACCATCTGGCTATATGCCAGATCTCATAGTCGTAGTAAGCAACAATCGCAAGCAAAATCCGAACCGATTTTAACAGGGCTACAGGTAAAAGGTTTCATCAAAGTCAATCCATTGCCTTTGTTTGAATCCTTTTGCCAAAAGCCTGGCCTTAAAGGTCTCCACCTGGCTATCTGCTATAATCTATCTTTTATATACCGTATACATAGATTCCATTCCGGATTTCATGGCACTATGCCATTTCTCTGAGTCAACACTACTCATAGCCTCATTATAGGTCACAGGGTCGTCATCATCAATGATCGACAACTCATTGTCATTCTCAATGATAAGGCCATAATACCTCTCAGGTTGGCGAGACACTCTCCCTGATCTATGAATGGGCTGTTCCACAAAAGGTTGTTCAGTCAGAACAGGTGTTTCCACTTGATCCGTAGTAGTTTGTGCTTCTTAAAATTCATCAAGTCCAATTTTGCTCCCACTGTTTCCTTCAAGGATAAACTCCTTTTCCAAGAAGGTAGCATGTCTGGAGACAAACACCCGATGATCGGTGTAAAAGTAATACCCTATAGTCTCTTTAGGATATCCCACAAAACTACATTTTACGGATCGATATTCCAGCTTATCTGGGTCAACTTTCTTGACATAAGCTGGACATCCCCAAATCTTAACGTGTTTAAGACTCGGTTTCCTTTCTTTCCATATCTCATACGGAGTTTGAGGAACAGATTTGGAAAGCACCTTATTCAGTAAATATGCTGAGGTTTCCAATGCATAACCCCATAGGAATACTGGAAGATTTGCATAGCTCATCATGGACCGAACTATGTCTAACAAAGTTCGATTTCTCCTTTCAGTAACTAATCTGGAGGAGTCCACTGGGAGACTATACCATTTACTTTGAGATAATCTAGAAACACTCCATTAAAGTATTCACCACCTCGATCTGATCGAAGAGTTATAATACTATGTTTGGTTGTTTCTCCACTTCATACTTATACTCTTTGAACTTTTCAAAGGCTTCAGACTTGTGTTTCATCAAACACATATCCGAATCTAGATCTATCATCTATGAAAGTAATGAAGTATGAAAATCCACCCATGGCTTGCGTAGACATTGGTCCACATACAACTGTGTGTACCATTCCTAGCAAATCTGCAGCCCTCTCTCCATGTCTACTAAATAGAGACTGTAGTGCCACTATAAAGTGAGATTTTCATCATCCCTTTTCTTTTATTAGTTTGTTCAAGCTGAAATAAATTATGTCACATACATACAGACCATTATTTAAAGTACCACGTCCATAAAGAATATTATCTCTAAGAATAGAACATTCATTATTCTCAATAATAAATGAAAAATCCACCCAAGTCTAACATGGGAATAATATTCCTCACAATCGAGGGAACAAAATAAAAATTATTTCAAACAATAGTCTTGCCCGTAGGCATATGTAAATGAAATGATTCTACATCTTCAGCAGCAACTCTTGCTCCATTTCCATCAGTAGAATCACCTCCTCTTCCTCAAGAGTCCTACTTTTCCTTGGTCCCTGCAACAAATTGCAGATATGAGAACCACAGGCGGTATCTAATACCCAAGTAGAAATTTGATTTAATGACATATTCACTTTTATCATGAACATACCTGAATCAGAAGCGGTAGTCTCACTACCCTTCTTCTTCTTCAATTCTGCAAGGTAAATCTTGCAGTTCCTCTTCCAGTGCCCCACCTTGTTACAGTGAAAGCAAACAACTTTGCTCTTGGGGTCTTCAGCTTTTGGTGGAACCGGCATTTTCTCACCTACTTTCTTCTTCTTGGAAGAGTTCCTCTTCCTTTTCTTAGGATTAGAACCTTCACCAATTAGAAGAACAGAACTCTTCTTAGGGGGAAAATTCGATTCGGCAGTCTTCAACATGTTGTGGAGTTCAGGCAGGCTGACATCCAACTTATTCATGTGAAAGTTCACAACAAACTGCGAGAATGAACTCGGAAGCGATTGCAAGACCAGGTCTTGGCTCAGCTCCCCATCCATGACAAAACCAAGTTGTCCCAGACGTTCAATCAAATTGATCATCTTAAGTACATGGTCATTCACAGATGATCCCTCAGACATCCTACAACCGAACAGCTCCTTCGATATCTCATATCGAGCTGTCCTCCCCGCCACATCATACAACTCTTGTAGATGCATGAGGATAGTGTGAGCATCCATATGCTCATGTTGCTTCTGTAGCTCAATGTTCATGGAAGCTAGCATGATGCATTGAGCAACATTCGCATCATCTATCCACTTACGATACACAATATGTTCATCATCATGTGCATCACTAGCAGGTTCAGTTGGCTTAGGTGAGTCAATCACGTATTCCAGCTTCTCAATCCTGAGAACAATTCTCAAGTTTCGAAGCCAGTCAGCATAATTAGGACCAGTCAATTTATGAGCATCTAGTATGCTCCTGAGTGATAGTGCAGAAGACATAACGTATATTGTAAATCTGTAAATGATAAACACATAACAACACTTAGCAAATATTCGATTTCATTTCAAAACACTATATGAATCAGGTCTTTATTCATAAGTGGCTCCCACTAGTTTTCTTAATTTATTCAACCCCCTACGTGAAAAATTAAGCATTCATAATGCTAGTGGGAATAGGGATCCTACATTCCATTACACAACCCCGGTTGTAGCACGAACCGCCATGTAATGTTCAATAGGCAGACAACTCTTGTCAATTACATCTCATGTTATTCCCTAATCAAACTTTAGCCTCTTGAATAATTGAGTCTCGGCTGTAGCACGACAAACTCAATATTCTAAGTCAAGTCTAACCCAACATTCCGTACAGTTGAATCAGTCCCCAAAGGCCCACGGCTGTAGCACGTACCGACCTTTAGATTCTTATTCAATGTACACATCTCTATGTAATAGACAAGTATTTCTTATTTCGAAATCAAAGCCCTCGACTGTAGCACGAACCGACAATGATTCAAAAATATGAACTACTTTCTACCATGTTGGAAGGCTATGACCAACACAAGCCCGTTGTATCATTGGCCAATTACTACTTGATATTATTTAATTTTAGAGGGATTATATTACGTTACAATCATAATCATATTATAAAGAGATTCTTCCTTTTAAATTAAATATTTCAAATCAATAATCAATAATCAGACGATTCCCAGATCGGGTGGAGCATTGTCAAGAGGCGTCACTTAATAACCCTTTCTTACAGATAGAAATCTGTTGTTGACAGAATCATCCTGTCTCTCATATCGAAAATTCATATTCAATTACGTGTTTCACAAACACAAGAATCTCATGATTGTATTCATAATATTGTTCTTAAGGTTATGAAACAATTTCACTATACTAGGTTGTCTAACAAACGCCTTATGTTTATTTAAGTTCACCTAAATCTATCATCGCATGATAAACTAAGCATATATCACATATATCAACATGAATAAACATCAAGGTAGGCATGTTACATCATCTAGCATATAGGTCTAAGAATTATACATCTCTATGTATCACATGAAACGTTTAAAAGCAACTAAAATAGTTAAAAATAGCTTTAAAACACTTCATGGCAATATAAACAGTTCAAAACTTTTATATAAACTAAAATTGATCACTCCATTAGATCCGTCTCGAAAAAACGAATCCAACGGTATATTGCACGCCCAAAACGGAGTTACGAAACTCCTAGAAAATCAATTTTAATATGGACAGTCGGGCTGTAACGCATTACAGGAACGCGTTACAAGCCCTGTAACGCATTCCGGTGATGCGTTACAGCCCTTTTAAGCCAATAAAGGGTGTAACGCATTCCGTGAATGCGCCACAGGTGTGTAACGCATTCTGGGAATGCGTTACACCCCTATATTTTTTTTTTCAGCCGCCTGACAGATTCTATTCTCGGTTTGCGTGCCTGTACTTCACCTGTCTTCTTTGCTTTGCTTTCTCCGTGCAGTCAGACTTCACAGACAGTAGCAGAAACAGCATATGCATATGAAACAAATATATATATACTATATATACATATATTTACTTATTTAATTACGAATTTTAATTACAATAACTTCAAAAATTCATAAATAAAAAATCTATACATCATAAAATTATGAAAAAAAATACCCAGACGATCTACAACACTTGTAGAACCCAGATCAACATTCAAAATTATTCTGAGAAACGATTTCTCATCAGACAAAATTAATCCATGATATAACTTGTAAAAATCATAATTAATTCATACAAGCACATAAAATTCTGAAATTTTTACCACATATCTATATGCATACAACCTATGCTCTGATACCATTGTTGGATTTTTAATGCAGCGGGGGCATGGCAAAACACTTTTACACATACAAAATCCAAATAAAAGCATATAAATCGTGAATAAAAATTCGAGGGATCGAATCTAACCTTTAAAAATAATTCGGAGACAACGATCAGAGATCCTTAGCAGTTGCTCCTCAAGTGTGAAGCACTCCACCGGTATCCACCAAGAAAACGATGTTAAGGAGGAGGAAGGAGGTGGAGAGAATTGGGTTTTCCAAACTTTTTGGGTTTTCGGGTTCTAATGGGGTTAGAATAAAATAGGGTCTATAATAGTGTATTTATAGGCAAAATTTCCAGCTGAAATTTTCCCATAAATAATATTATTATTATCCCATTTATTATTCTCATTAATAATTAAAACACCTTTTAATTATTAATCCTTTTTCTAAACACTTTAGAAATAATTCTCTCTCTTGATTTAATTTCCAAAAATTAAATCCTTAATTAATAATATTAAGAACTTTTCTTAATTAATTTATAATCAAATAAATCTCATTTAATCAATTATTAAATTTTCCAATTAATTATTTATTTCATAAATAAATAATTATTAGCCATTATTAATTAATTCCTCCACCATTAAATCATTCTCCTTTTATGGTGTGACCCTGTAGGTTCAATATTAAGCCGGTAGTAGAAATAAATAATAATAAAACTATTTTATCATTATTTATATAAATTCTCTAATTTATTAAATATGATTAATTAATTAATCACATTTATTCTACATCGTGAGTGATGCTTCTCAACATATCGCGACTATCCGGATAATATGAATTCACTGCTTAGAATACCAAGAACCTGTCAGTGAATAGTTACCGTACAATAAACTCCTTCTACCCTTTAATGTCCCGATTAAATACAAGGCATGGATCTCGTGTCAAGCCTATCTAATTCAATCACTTGCTTACCATTTACTATGCGTAGTTCTATGCAAATTAGAAACTCCTTTCTAATTTCATTCACTCTGGCCAGAGATTCCTGAACTAGCATAAGTGGATCAGCCTTGAACATTCGCTTCCTTCACTGGAAGGGGTAGATCCTTTATTGATCATACACTATCTTCGTGTACAAATTCCTATACCCAGAAGAGCCCTAATAATTGTCCCTGGAGACTAAGAACTAAACCAAAGCATAGTTCAGTGTACACAAGATGACTATGATGACCTCAAGTCTAAGGATACTTGTACAACTATTACTATGTGAACAACTGCTGACACGTGAGTGAACTCCATCAGTTGTTCAGCTGTGCGAGTCATGTTCAGTGAACGTATTCCATAATAAGCACCTACATACTAGCTATAGTGTCACCACACAAATGTCTATGAGAACAGACATCCTTCATAATGAAGCAAGCATAGTATGTACTGATCTTTGCGGATTATTAATTACCAGTTAGTAATCCTACGACCAGGAACTATTTAAGTTTAGAGTTATCATCTTTTTAGGTCTCACTATTATGATCTCATCATAATCCATAAAAAGCTTTACTCTAAACTATGGTATATCTTATTTAAACACTTAAATAGATAAAGCCCGTAATAAAAACAAAACAAGTCTTTTATTAATATCAATGAAATCAAAACAGATTACATAAAAGTTATTCCTAAATCCTCATACATGATTGGACTTAGGACATATTCCTTTCAAGTTTTAATAACATCAGAGTTTGATCCATCAGAGTTTGCAGTATCAGGATTTAGATTGTCAGGATTTTCAGTATCAGAATTTAAGTCTTCATTTTCAAATCTCAGCTGCTCATGATCACTAAAATATTCAAGTCCAGTAATCTTCTTATCGTCAAAAGAGACATTGATAGATTCCATGACCACTCTTGTTCTCAAGTTATAGACTCTGAAGGCTTTTGTGGAAAGTGGATATCCAACAAAGATTCCTTCATCAGCTTTTAGATCAAATTTGGATAGCTGTTCAGGGTGAGTTTTAAGAACAAAATACTTACATCCAAATACATGAAAATACTCAGATTTGGCTTCTTTTTCTTCACCATCTCATATGGTGTCTTTCCATGCTTGTTAATTAGTGTTGCATTCTGAGTAAAACAAGCAGTCTGCACAGCTTCAGCCCAGAAATAGGTTGGAAGCTTTACTTCATCAAGCATTTTACGTGCAGCTTCAATGAGAGTTCTATTCTTCCTTTCAACAACTCCATTTTTCTGTGGAGTTCCAGGAGCAGAAAATTCCTGCTTGATTCCATGGTTTTTGCAGAACTCTTCCATTATCAAATTTTTGAACTCAGTACCATTATTACTCCTTATTATTTTCACAAAATCTTTGACCAATTTATCCAGTTGCCTGACATAATCAATCAAGATAGATGCAGTTTCACTTTTTGTGTGCAAGAAATACACCCATGTGTATCTGGTGAACTCATCCACTATGACCATAGCATATTTCTTCTTTGCAATAGACATGACATTTACTGGACCAAATAGATCAACATGTAGTAGGTGATAAGGCTCAAGAATTGATGATTCAGTCTTGCTTTTGAATGAAGATTTCCTTTGTTTGGCCTTCTGAGAAGAATCACAAAGACCATCAGGAGCAAATACTGACTTTGGCAGTCCTCTTACAAGATCTTTCTTGACCAACTCATTTATATTGTTGAAATTTAAATGAGAGAGTTTCTTGTGCCAATTCCAGCTTTCTTCAATTGATGCTCTACTCATGAGACAGATTGCAGAACCATCAGTACTTGTTGAAAGATTGGCTTCATAGATGTTACCACGCCTGTATCCTTTCAGAACAACTTTGCCTGTAGATTTACTTACAACTTCACAGTGCTCTTCAAAGAAATCCACATGATAACCTCTGTCACAGATTTGACTAACACTCAGCAGATTGTGTTTAAGTCCTTAGACCAGAGCTACTTCCTTAATGATGACATTCCCAAGATTGATATTGCCATATCCCAATATTTTTCCAATGTTGCCATCTCCATAGGAAACACTTGGGCCAGCCTTCTCCACAAAGTCTGATAGCAGGGCTTTATTTCCAGTCATATGTCCTGAACATCCACTGTCCAGAACTAGTATATTTTCCTATTGCCCTGCAATCACAAAGACCACTAATTATTAGTTTTAAGGACCCAGACATGCTTGAATCATTTGGCCTTACTAAGTCTGTTAACATATGCAGCGGATTTAGCATCAGAGTTTATGTTAACAATTTTCTTATCAGAATTTACACTATCAGACTTTGAATCAGAACTTACACTAGAAGGAATAATGGTAACTTTCTTTAAAGAAGGTTTTATTTGATAATAATCATAGTACAAACTATGATATTCCTTACAAGTATAAATGGAATGCCATAAACTACCACAATGAAAACAAGGATTTTGTGGCTTATATCTAACAAACTGACTCTTAACTCCTGACTTTGAAGGTAAGGAGTTTATGTTCTTATTTTTCCTGTAAAAAGAAGCCAGATGGTTAGAACTTCCACAGTTATGACACATTTTCCTAGGAGAATTAGGAACAGGCTTATAATCATTGCTTTTATTCACACCTTCCTTTCCATTCCTATTTTCCTAGGTGATTTTACCTTGTTTGCATTCTTAACATCTTTCAGCTTATTCTTAAGTTGCTTCTTAGTCATTAAGCCTACGTTTACTTCAGTTGTCTTTTCCTGTTTTAGTTTGTCAGAAGTTAATTCCTTTTTAACTTCTGATTTCTCATTTTCAG
The DNA here is from genome assembly GCF_009905375.1 of Apium graveolens. Lineage (NCBI taxonomy): Eukaryota > Viridiplantae > Streptophyta > Magnoliopsida > Apiales > Apiaceae > Apium > Apium graveolens. The sequence goes on from NC_133652.1 coordinate 190,501,338, forward strand.
ACTTTACAGCTACAAACTTAACAGGTTTTATCTTTGGCTTTTGTTTAACAACTACATGCTTAATATCTACAGTTCCTTTATCATCGTTATCCTCTCCATAACCTAAGCCCTCTTTCCAGTTTTCACTACTTAACAGATTCTGAGTTGTTCAGCCAGAGTTAGTCCAAGTCCTGATAATCTCTCTTTCCTTTTCATACTCAGCTTTTAGAGATTCATTCATTTTAAGTACTTCATCTCTAACATAGAAGGCATCATCTCTATCTTTCTGAGTTTGATGGAACATGACTAACTCCTTTTCTAAATAATCATTCCTCTTTTTACAAGCAAGATTTTCAGAAGTTAATCTTTCACATGTTAAAGTTTGATCTCTATAACTAATAAACATGGTTTTAAGATATTTTCTCAACTCATTAATATCATCAGTATGAAAAGCATAAGTAGTTTGAGGTACCTTTGATTCAGCAGCTTTAGAACTGCTTTCAGCACTTGCTTTATCAACATTTGCCATCAAGGCATAATTCTCCTCACTTTCAGAATCTGAGGTGTCTATCCAGCTTTTCTTCTTTGTGACAAGAGCCTTGCCTTTGTCACTCTTCACTTTCTTGCAATCAGGAGATATGTGGCCTTTCTCACCACAATTGTAGCATTTGACATTTGTATAATCTCCTCTGTCAGACTTTCCTCCTCTGCTCTCAGATTTTCTGAAATTCTTCTTATCAGAACTTGTGCCTTTCCTGGAAAACTTCTTTCCCTTCCTGAACTTCCTGTATGCAATCTTTGTGATCCCTTTCACCATAAGAGCACACAGCTTCATCATCTCTTCATCAACATCCCATTCAGGAAAGCTTTCAAATTCTGAGTCATCATCACTTTCAGAACTTGATGACTCAGTATCAGACTTTATGAAGAGAGCTTTACCCTTGTCTTTCCTTGAGGCAGCTACTTTGGGGGATTCTTCTTCAGCCTTAAGAGCAACTGTCCTTGACTTTCCTCCTTTCCTCTTGCTTTTTTATTCCATCTTAAGTTCATGAGTCTTGAGCATTCCATAAATTTCATCAAGAGTTGTTTCATCAAGATTATAGTTGTCTCTTATTGTTGTTGCCTTCAAATCCCAGCATTCAGGAAGAGCAACAGGAATTTAAGGTTTAAATCTTCAAGATCATACTCCTTATCAACCAGTGACAAATCATTCAAGAGTTTGACAATTCTATCATATAAATCAGTCAATGACTAATTAGCCTTTGAGTCAAAGTGTTCATACTCTTGAGTGAGTATTGTCTTCCTGTTCTTCTTAATCGTATCAGTTCCCTGACATCTTGTTTCCAAGGCATCCCATATCTTCTTTGCAGTCTTGCAGTTTATTACCCTGTTTGACATTACATTATTAATGGCACTATGCAGTAAGTGTCGTACCTTAGCATCCTTAGCAATTGATGCGATATCTTCAGCAGTGTAATCACTCCTCTCCTTTGGTACAGTCTTTGCTGCTTCACCTGCAACTGCAACTGCGAGCTTGGTTGGTTTGTGAGGCCCTTCCTTGATTCTATCAAGCTATTCTGGATTTGTCGCTTCCAGGAACATGGTCATCCTTACCTTCCATATGGGATATTCAGATGGTCTCAATATGGGAACTCTGATAGTCTCATATCGGCTTTAAATTTGTGTCTTTGGAGGTTCTTCAGTTTTGGTGGGCTTAGTTGGAGTTGCTGTTTCAGACATGATTGTGTTTAGAACTTAAACTGTTTGTGCGTTAACAGATAGGCTCTAATACCACTTGTTAGGTCACACACACACTGTAGAGGGGGTGAATACAGTGTATAGTACAATAAAATCAAACTTTAATAACTCAAGTAACAGAAAACAAACTTTATTGAAACAATAAACTCTGTTACAGTATGGAACTGTTCTCTCTCAGTGATGAACAAATATCACGAGAGCTGCTAGGGTTACAATGAATAATCTTCTCGATTGTGATAACACTTATAGTGTAAACCCTATGTCTGTGTTTATATACTACACAGTTACAAGATAATCGCTAATTGATATGGAATATAATTCTGCTTTCTAAAATATATCAATCAGATATCTTTTCTTCCAAGTATTCTATTCTTTATAGAATTCCTTCTTCATGCATATCTCTTCTTATGTTTGTCTCGATCTTCTTTCCTTTAACCAGCTGCCTTCCTTATCTGAACGTCCTTCAGTACTTAAGTTTTGATATCCATCTTCTGATAATTATCTCCTGATAATATAAGTACTGATATCCTTAAGTCCTGACTTCTAGTAAGTACTGATTTATCCTGTTTAAGTAAGATATGAAAACTAAACATAAATCACATTAGCCCTGACATTATCAAATATATCTAACACATCAATTGATTTCTAATTCAAAGCACCTGAGCACAGAAACTACAAACAGCAATATACTTAGCTGCAGATGTAGAAGTTGTTGATTGTTGCTTTTTTCTTGACGAAGACACTAACCTTTGTCCTAGAAACTGGCATCCCTTTGAAGTGCTTTTCCTATTTACCTTGCATCCAGCATAGTTAGAGTCAGTGAATCCAAAGATATTAATTCCAGTTCCCTTAGGATACAATAGTCCAAAGTTAGGTGTCCTTTTTAAGTATCTGAAGATCCTCTTGACGACAATTAGATGAAACTCTTTGAGATTTTCCTGAAATCTTGCACAGAGGCATATAACAAATATTATTTCTGGCCTGCTAGAAGTGAGATAGAGAGGGAGCCAACCATTCCTCTGTATGCATGACTTGATGTCTACATTCTTACCTGATTTATCTTCATCAAGTTTGGTTGCAGTTGACATTAGAGTCCTTGCAGGTGATGAATTTGCAGTGCCAAATTTCTTCTGTAGATCTCTAGTCTACTTGGCCTGATTGATGAAAATTCCATCAGCTCTATGATGAACTTGAAGACCCAAGAAATTGGTCAGCTCTCTCATCATGCTCATTTCATACTGGATTTGCATCAACTTAGAAAACCTTTGACATAGTATTTCATTAGGTGATAAAAAGATAATATCAACATAAATTTGCACCGATATGATATCATCTTTGTGCTTTTTGTAGAATAGTATCTTGTCCATTATGCCCCTTGTGAAACCATTTTCAATCATAAAATTTGATAGGGTTTCATACCAAGCCCTTGGTGCTTGCTTCAATCCATTTTGAGTAGTATGTACACAGAATCAAGATTTATTAGATATTCAAATCCAGGTGGCTGCTGAATATAGACTTCCTCAACTAGATCACCATTGAGAAATGCACTTTTAACATCCATTTGATACACCTTAAAATTTGAATGTGTTGTAAAGGCCAGTAAAATTTTGATGGCTTCCAATCTAGAAACAGGTGCAAATGTCTCATCATGGTCAATTCTTTCTTCTTAAAAATAGCCTTTAGCAACCAACTTCTCCTTGTTTCTAGTAACCACACCTTCTTCGTCCATCTTGTTCATGTACACACATTTTGTACCTATAACATCTCTGTTAGCAGGTGGTGGCACTAACTTCCATACTTTGTTATTTACAAACTGGTTCACCTTTTCTTCCATTGTTGTAATCTGTTAGCACTCTCCAGAGAATATTCAATTCTTTTTTGGTTCCTCTTGGGACATAAAACAACCATGGGCAAATTCATTTGCAACATTACTGTGACGGCCTCAACCCCGGGGTCAGGAGTTGACGTCACTAAACACAATTACCAAAAATATAAACAACAGAATTATTATTAAAATATACTAACTTGACCCCAAACAAAGATCCGATCCAGGTTCAAGTATAATTCAGGTTCTCACTATTACAAACTCTTTATTCAACATCTAACACACACTAACTTTATTCAGCAACTCCTCAGGCCTCATGGCCTGATACAAACTACCTCAGAGGAGCCGGGTCCAGTAGGGGCGGGAACATGGGTCGGTCTGACTGGTCTTCTAGGCATCTGCGAGATATACATAACAGTTTACAAGGGTGAGCATAATCGCTCAGCAGTACCAAGATATGAATAACAGAGTAAAACAGTAATGTAACAATAATGGGAACATAGCTATAATCATGGTATCAACATTTTATAATGAAAATCAGAGATAACTGGATATCACAAACTATCTAGCATACTTTGTTAAAACAATATAGTAGTGTGCTGTGTAAATACCAGAGTCCAATTTTAGAATGCTAATCACTTTTATAAAACCGCTGTATCAACTACTTATGCTCTTACGTAAATCATAAATCCCAATAAGATACGTAGCGGATATGTTAAGACAGCTGATTAGGCTATCAGCACCAGACGGCTCTAACTGCCATCCCATTTACCTGTTCCGGAACTCAGAGACTAGCTAGGTCTCTGACCTGCTGGACTAATCGGTTTTATAGTGCGCGCAACCGAATTAGCCTCTTACGCCACCTCAATAGGCCTACTCCGGCCCCAATGTATCCGATATCTGACCGTTTTATCCAGTTTTCAAAACACTTGTACCTATCTCATTTTCAAAATCAATTATTTAACCAGCACACATATAAAATCCCTTTCATAAATTATTTCAATCGAGATAGGTACCTTTCGAAGTTACTTTTCCCCAAAATAATTTGAAAACAGTGCTTTATAACTACAAGGGGTTGCGTAACTTAAAATGTTTATGTTCCATTACGAGAATAAAACATTTAGCTATTCATATGCACTGAACCATAAAAGAATGGTCAGGGGTACTTGCCTTGCAACGCTTTACAAAACCCTAAGTATCTTTCACGCTGACTTCGATCCTGGGAAAACTCGACTGGGATCTACAAATACAGAATACGCTACTTAGTATACCGACATGCTTGATATCCTCAAATTCTAACAACTCAATCCGATAACCCGACTCGTATTATTATACACATAGTCACGTAGCCAGAATATTGTTAGGGTAACACGTATAATATAAATACGTACATTTACGAATATATTTTTAGGAAATTTTTAGCAGCATCTTATTTATTTATAAAACTACCCGTCGATTACAATCAACGTCATCAATCACAAAAATCCACAATATTACTTCATCATTTTATACAACTTTCATCCCAACACCACTCGAAATTAATCATTTAGGTCCAAAAATATTTTACATAATCATTTTATTTATTTATAAAATTTATGACTCAGAACATCGTCATCACCGTCCACCATTGACTCACCAAAGTTCATCGTCAACGGCGGCACAATTTATTGGCGCCCGAGATACTACGGGTTCCCAAATAAATTATACCGATTAATATTATTGTTTTCCCGCAACAACCATTTTATTTCATGAATAATAATCAAATTTGTTTCCTGCAGAAAAAGAAATAATAATAATTAAATTTATAATATTCAACCAACTGTATAATCTCGGCCCAACAGGAAGAGGCCCAAACAACCGAGCCGAAATGCAAGGCCCAACAGAACCAACCCAACAACAAGAACACAGCCGCACAACACTGTGCACAGCCGCACCAGCACACACACGCCACCGTGCAGACACACACACACACTTGCACATACATCGCACACATACACAGAGATTACACACACACACACACACACATATATATATATATATAGGTATAATCAACACAATTTGCACCACCGCCACCATGCCGGAAACCGGCGGCGACGGCGGCACCACGGTACGAACAACAGCCAAAACAAAAGAAGCAGGCGGTAAATAATTACCAGGACACAGGAAGCAACACGGCTCGAGAGAAACGAAAGGAAGAAGGAACAGAGAGAACCGAATAAACGAGAGAGAACAGAGGAGTAGACCGAGAGAGAAGGGGGTGGGGGAATCTGGGTTATATTTTATTTTTAGTTTTATATTAACTGCCAACAGGTGTTGCACAAGGAAAGGGACATGCGTCCCTGATTAATAAGAAACTGCCACGCTGCAATTTTAGGATAGATACGAGAATTTAAAAGCTGAATTTGTCCCGAAACTTAAAATTAACGGAATGAGGTGCATGAAATTTAATACCCAGAAATTATGAAAATAATATCAAAATGTCATAAGTAACCCGAAGTTTACAAAGACGTAATTTTTAAAAATTTTAAAACACTTTTTTGGGTGCTGTTTGTACCTGCTTTTTAATATATAAAGAAACGACGCGCACGTGAAACGATTCCCGAAAATTTCTAAAATAATTTTAAAATTCTCCGAATATTATAACCTTCATAAAATATGAGTTTCGTAATTTTTGAAGATTTCCATAATTAAATATGGATTTTATAACCAAACATACTCAGTAAATCATTTAAAAATAAATAATTAATAAAATGTTGATTTCTCAATTTTATAAAGTCCTAAAAATAATTATTGAAATTATAAAATTAGAAAACTAATTTTAAAGACAATCCAAATATTTATGGAATTAAAACTACCATAAAATCACTATCACAAGTCAAATAAAATCGTATAACTCATTAGTAAATCACACAATTTAATCCCACATAACAACAATCATAAATAATTAAATAACAATCCATAACTGCTGCTAAAACCAATACACACATTTTATTTATTTACCTAAACCATTATTACACTTCCAAATATTAGAAATAAAATAAAATAAATAAATAAATAAATAAAATACAGAGTCGTTATATCTTTTCCCCCTTAAAAAGATTATGTCCACAGAATCTGACTCAGCTAAACAAATGAGGATATTTATCAAGCATGTCTGACTCTAATTCCCAAGTAGACTCTTCTACTCGAGGATTTCTCCACAAAACTTTTACTATAGGAATTGACTTATTCCTAAAGGACTCGTTCCTTACGGTCTAGGATTTGGACCGGTTGTTCCACATAGGACAAATCTGGATGAATTTCAATCGATTCATATTCTATGACTTGATTCGAATTAGGGACATAGGGTTTCAACATAGATACGTGGAATACATTATGAATGTGCTGCCACTGCGGTGGTAACATTATCTCGTAAGCGACCTTTCCCACTTTCTTCAAAACTTCAAAGGGTCCTATAAATCTAGGGTTGAGTTTACCCTTCTGACCAAACCGTACTAACCCTTTCCAATGTGATACCTTTAGTAACACTAGAGCTCCTATCTCGAAGTCCATATCTTTCCTATGTAAATCTGCATACTTCATTTGTCTATCTTGGGCTGCTTCCAACCTTTTCCGAATCAAGACTATGGCATCTCTGGTTTGCTGAACCAACTCAGGACCTAACACTTTCTTTTCTCCTACCTCATCCCAATACAACGGTGATCTACATTTACGCCCATACAAAGCTTCATAATGCGGCATCCCAATACTGGCATGATAACTGTTATTATATGAGAACTCAATCAAAGATAGGTGCTCATCCTAATTACCTTTAAAATCCAGAACACAGACTCTCAACATATCCTCTACGGTCTGAATCGTTCTTTCACTTTGACCGTCCGTCTGAGGATGATAAGCGGTGCTCATATTCAATTTCATTCTTAGGCACTCTTGGAATTTAGTCCAGAACCTGGAATTAAATCTCGGGTCCCGATCCGACACTATAGAAACAGGCACTCCATGTTTGGTAACTATCTCATTCAAGTACAACTTGACTAACTTTTCCAACGAATATCTTTCATTGATCGGAAGGAAATGTGCCGACTTAGTCAACCTATCAATGATTACCCAAATAGCATCATGATTCGCTCTCGTCCTTGGCAATCCCACTACGAAATCCATAGCAATGTCTTCCCATTTCCATTGGGGAATTTCCAAAGGTTGTAATAATCCACTCAGTCGTTGATGTTCTGCTTTTACCGTTTGACACACATGACATCTACTTACCCAATTGGCAATATCCTTCTTCATTCCTGGCCACCAAAAATTTTTCTTTGGATCCTGGTACATCTTGGTACTACCAGGGTGGATAGAAAACCTAGAGTTATGTGCTTCCTTCAATACTTCGTTCTTCAACTCCGTTACATTAGGAATCCACACTCTGGACGAAAATCTATATAAACCTTGACTATCTTTTTGAGTACACAACGCTTCTCCCGTCAAAGTATCCAATTCTTGTTCCATAACTCCTTCTTGACACCTTCTAATCTTTTCCATCAATGTCGACTGGAAAGTAACTTCATACAATTGCTCTTGGCTTTCGCCAGATACTTGAACCTCAATTTCCATTCTTTCTAAGTCTTGTGCTAATTCCTCCACAATCTTAACCATATTCAGTCTTTCTTTTCTACTCAAGGCATCAGCCACCACATTGGCTTTACCTGAGTGATAGTTAATCGAACAATCGTGGTCCTTAATCAACTCCAACCACCGTCTTTGTCTCATGTTTAGATCTTTCTGTATGAATATGTACTTCAGGCTCTTATGATCTGTGTAAATATCACATTTCTCCCCATACAAGTAGTGACGCCATAACTTTAAAGAAAATACTATAGCCGCCAATTCAAGGTCATAAACTGGATATTTCTGCTCGTGAGGCTTTAACTGTCTGGAGGCATAAGCAATCACTTTGTAATGCTGCATTAACACACAACCCAATCCTTTCAAAGAAGCATCACTATAAATTATAAAGTTTCCGGTCTCATCTGGCAATGCTAACACTAGAGCCGTCACTAGTCTTCATTTTAACTCCTTGAAAATCTCTTCACACTTTTCCGTCCAAACGAACTTCTCATTCTTCCTGGTCAACTTGGTTAGTGGGGATGCAATCTTCGAGAAATCTTTTACAAACCTTCGATAATATCCTGCTAATCCAAGAAAACTCCTTATTTCCGTTGGTGTCTTCGGTTGCTCCCACTTTGATACGGCTTCGATCTTTACCGGGTCTACTTTGATACCTTCCTTACTCACCACATGTCCAAGAAACTGTACTTCCGTCTGCCAAAACTCACACTTAGAAAATTTCGCATACAATTGCTTTTCTCTTAATTTCTAAAGGGCAATCTACAGATGCACTGCGTGATCTTCTGGATTCTTCGAATATATAAGGATGTCATCAATAAATACAATAACAAACTTATCCAAATACTCCTTGTATACCCTATTCATCAAATCCATGAAAGCCGCTGGCGCATTCATCAATCCAAACGACATCACTAGAAACTCGTAATGGCCATACCTTGTTCTGAATGCAGTCTTGGGGATATCCTCAGGCTTTATCTTTAGTTGGTGGTAGTCAGATCTTAAGTCAATCTTTGAGATGTAACATGCTCCCTTGACCTGATCAAACAAATCATCGATTCGTGGCAAAGGATACTTATTCTTTATTGTCAACTTGTTCAGCTCTCTATAATCAATACATAATCTCATGCTTCCATCCTTTTTCTTCACAAATAGCACTGGAGCACCCCACGGGGAAACACTAGGTCGAATAACTCCTTATCCAATAATTCCTGAAGTTGCTTAGCCAATTCTTTCATTTCCATCGGGGCCATCCTATATGGAGCCTTAGAAACAGGTTCAGCTCCAGATATCAGATCAATGGAAAACTCTATCTCTCGATCAGGTGGCAATCCTGGTAACTCTTCTGGAAAAACGTCAGGGAATTCTCTTACTATAGGGATCTCATCCAAAATAGGGGTTTCTTTCTTCGTATTCACCACATGAGCCAAGTACGCCTCACATCCTTGCCACATCAATCTTTTTGCTTGCATCACTAAAAGGAACTTCCTATCTTGTCTCTGTCCTTGGTAGCTGATTCTTTTATTATCTGGGGTGTACATAACAACTCTCTTTTTCTTACAGTCTATATTCGCCATATATCGAGACATCCAATCCATACCTAAAATAACATCAAAGTCACCCAACTCGAAAGGTATTAAGTCAACAGTGAACATGTACCCTGAAATCTCTAGGGAACAACTAGGACAAAATTGTTTTATAGGTACTTTATCTTTATTAGCCACTTCTATGGTCAGAGGTTCGTCTAGGTCTTCTAACATCAATTGCATTTTATTCACACAATTCACAGATATAAAAGATTTGGACGCTCCCGAATCAAACAAAACATTAACAGATACAAAATTAAAAATAAGCGTACCTGCAACCAAATCGGAGTCATGAACTGGAGACTTCTGGGTCATCTTAAAAGTCCTAGCTCTAGCAGTACTGGTTGCTGGACCTTGGGACACACTCCTTCCGACATTACCTTGAGTCACTGACTTGCAATTCCTAGCTATGTGTCCCACTTTGCCGCAACTAAAACAAGTAACTCCTTGAATCTCAGACATACACTCCGTGGAATAGTGACCTTTCTGTCCACACTTAAAACAATTAACATTCTCTCGGCACTGTCCACTGTGCTTTTTCCCACACATCTTACAATCCGCCACTCGCTTACTCATCCTCGTCGGGGCAGAGTTAACTGATGTTATACCGGGTTTAGCTTGGGGAAAATCTGCCTTTTAAACTTCTTATTCTTATTCTTGCCAAACCAACGCTGGAACTTCCGACTTGCTATTCCTGATTCTGACTTAGCGGGTCCACTTTCAAATTTCCTCTTCTTCTCACCCTGCTCTTTTGCAGCTAACTTCTGATCACTCTCTATCACTAGGGCAGCCTGGACTACCAAAGTATAAGTCTTAAGTTGTAAGGCTACAACTCCACTCCTTATTTCTGGCTTCAACCCTTGTTGAAACCGCTTCGCTCGTTGAGCTTCTGAACTCACATATTCCGGTGCTATACGGGCCAAATCCGTAAACTTCGCTTCATATTCCGTGACACTCCTATCTCCTTGTTTCAGTTCCAAAAATTCCATCTCCATTTGATTCTGGAGACAATCCGGAAAGTATTTTTCCAAAAATAATTCTGTAAATCTGGCCCAGGGAACTGGACCTTCTCCTTCTAGGGCTCGCGTAGATTCCCACCAATAATTCGAATCATTCCTCAGAAAATAACTAGCATAATCAGTCTTTATATCCTCACTCACCTTGGTGAGCGCAAACGCCTTTTCCATTTCCTTTAACCATATCCTGGCAGCAACAGGATCTACTTTTCCTTTAAACTCTAGGGGCTTCACTGCTTGAAAAGACTTAAAACTAACACCTTGATTTGCCCCTCTCATCTCATGCTGCTGTTGGATTTGTAGTTGTCGCTGTTGGATTTGCTGTTGTTGTTGCTGTATGAGCTGATGTTGATGTTGTTGTTGTTGCAATTGTTGTTGCTGCTGGAATTGTTGTTGCTGTTAGGCCAGCTGTATAGTCTGTTGACGCAACAAGTTCATCAAGTCACTCATGGAAGGATCCCCAGCAGATCCGTTATTGGGCTGAGAATTTCTCTTTGGTGGCATCTCCTGAAACATAACAGTCATATATAAGAAAATAGATTGCTCCAGCAGTTTATATTTATGCATCAGGAGAGCGTTGCCACAAAGACAATATTCTCATCCCCAGTTTATTGGATCCGTCTTGAGTCAATGATTATAATCTAAAAATGCCAGCAACGGAAACAACAATAATAATAACAACAATAATAGCAACGCACAATATATAAAAACTGAACAATAAGATAAAGCAGCTGAAATACAGTAACCAACAGAATCCAACTAGTACAACTGAAAATCCAACTGAAAAGAACCATCGGAATACACACCAAAATTGGTTGTCATAGCAGCCTCGCCTACTACCAACTATCACAACATAATGTACATATACAAGATAGACAACTGCAGAACTCCTAGAGGTTAACTCTGAGCTCTGCATCCCTCTGATGTAGCTCTGTCTAGCCACTACCACTGTCACCAATGGAACCTAGCTCAAACACTAGCCAGTTCACTAGGTCCTGATACTGCACAGCTCTGAACTCTGTACTAATGAAACGGTCAACAGATCTAGCCCTCTCTACAGCCATCTGGGTCAATACTCTCACACGGGCTCGCACCTCAGGGGAAGGGGCATGAATGCCCTGGAAAGGTGCAACAGGTACCTGATCAAACTGAGCAGCAAACTCCGGACTCTAATCTCTGATAAAAGAAGTATTCACCCTATGGACATGGTAAGGGATCGGTGAAGAAGTACCACTAGGGGCCACATGAGGTACTGGAGGTCTCATCATGGAAGAACTGGGACCGCAACCGGGAGGGAAATCCATGACAGCAGATACAGACCTACGTACCCAACGGGGACGAGGACCAGATCCAGGGATGTCTCGAGGCACAAAGGAAGGGACTGATGGAGGAGGCATAGGGGTCTCCTCGGTAACAGCATCAGGGGGACTCTCGGAATCTGAGCTATCCGAATCAGAGGGATTCTCCCGAGATGGAGAACTCGAATTCGCAATAGGCCATTGTCAACATAATAAATATACAGGCAAGATACAACCAGGTCAATGCAATTCTATCAAACATTTAATAGATGCCAGGGTAACGCCGTTGGAACCCTCGACTGACTTTAAAGGCTTGCTCCTCTATATGAGTTGCTAACTCACACCTAAAGACTCACATTATCACCTACTCGACACAATCCCTACCCTGAATCAGGGACTTGAACCTGTAGCTCTGATACCAACTGTGACGACCTCAACCCCGGGGTCAGGAGTTGACGTCATTAAACATAATTACCAAAAATATAAACAACAGAATTATTATTAAAATATACTAACTTGACCCCAAACCAAGATCCGATCCAGGTTCAAGTATAATTCAGGTTCTCATTATTACAAACTCGTTATTCAACATCTAACACACACTAACTTTATTCAGCAACTCCTCAGACCTCATGGCCTGATACAAACTACCTCAGAGGAGCCGGGTCCAGTAGGGGCGGGAACATGGGTCGGTCTGATTGGTCTTCTAGGCATCTGCGAGATATACATAACAGTTTGCAAGGGTAAGCATAATCGCTCAGCAGTACCAATATATGAATAACAGAGTAAAACAGTAATATAAAAATAATGGGAACAGAGCTGTAATCATGGTATCAACATTTCATAATGAAAATCAGAGATAACTGGATATCACAAACTAGCTAGCATGATTTGTTAAAACAACATAGTAGTGTGTTGTGTAAATACCAGTGTCCAATTTTAGCATGCTAATCACTTTTATAAAACCGCTGTATCAATTACTTATGCTCTTACGTAAATCATAAATCCCAATCAGATACGTAGCGAATATGTGAAGACAGCTGATCAGGCTATCAACACCAGACGGCTCTAACTGCCATCCCATTTACCTGTTCCGGAACTCAGAGACTAGCTAGGTCTCTAACCTATTGGACTAATCAGGTTTATAGTGCGCACAACCGAATTAGCCTCTTACGCCACCTCAATAGGCCTACTCTGGCCCCAATGTATCCCATATCTGACCGTTTTATCCAGTTTTCAAAACACTTGTACCTATCTCATTTTCAAAATCAATTATTTAACCAGCACACATATAAAATCCCTTTCACAAATCATTTCAATTGAGATAGGTACCTTTCGAAGTTACTTTTCCCCAAAACAATTTAAAAACAGTGCTTTATAACTACAGGGGATGCGTAACTCAAAACGTTTCTGTTCCATTACGAGAATAAAACATTTAGCTATTCATATGCACTGAACCATAAAAGAATGGTCAGGGGTACTTGCCTTGCAACGCTTTACAAAACCCTAAGTAGCTTTCAAGCTGACTTCGATCCTGGGAAAACTCGACTGGGCTCTACAAATACAGAATACCATACTTAGTATACCGACATGCTTGATATCCTTAAATTCTAACAACTCAATCCGATAACCCGACTCGTATTATTATACACATAGTCACATAGTCACGTAGCCAGAATATTGTTAGGGTAACACGTATAATATAAATACGTACATTTACGAATATATTTTTAGGAAATTTTTGGCAGCATCTTATTTATTTATAAGACTACCCGTCGATTACAATCGACGTCATCAATCACAAAAATCCACAATATTAATTCATCATTTTATACAACTTTCATCCCAACACCAATCGAAATTAATGGTTTAGGTCCAAAAATATTTTACATAATCATTTTATTTATTTATAAAATTTAGGACTCAAAACATCGTCATCACTGTCCACCGTTGACTCACCGAAGTTCATCGTAAACGGCGGCATAATTTATTGGCGCCCGAGATACTACGAGTTCCCAAATAAATTATACCGATTAATATTATTGTTTTCCCGTAACAAATATTTTATTTCACGAATAATAATCAAATTTGTTTCCTGCAGAAAAAGAAATAATAAAATTAAATTTATAATATTCAACCAACGGCATAATTTGGCCCAACAGGAAGAGGCCCAAACAACCGAGCCCAAATGCAAGGCCCAGCAGAACCAACCCAACAACAAGAACACAGCCGCACAACACTGTGCACAGCCGCACCAGCACACACGAGCCACCGCGCAGACATACACACATACACACACACTTGCACACACATCGCACACACACACAGAGATTACACACACACACACACATATATATATATATATATACAGGTATAATCAATACAACTTGCACCACCGCCACCATGCTGAAAACCGGCGGCGACGGCGGCACCACAGAAGGAACAACAACCAAAGCAAAAGAAGCATGCGACAAATAATTACCAGGACACAGGAAGCAACACGGCTCGAGAGAAACGAAAGGAAGAAGGAACAGAGAGAACCGAATAAACGAGAGAGAACAGAGGAGTAGACCGAGAGAGAGGGGGGGTGGGGAAATCTGAGTTATATTTTATTTTTATTTTTTTATTAATTGCCAACAGGTGTTGCACAAGGGAAGGGACACGCGTCCCTGATTAATAAGAAACTGCCACGCTGCAATTTTAGGATAGATACGAGAATTTAAAAGCTGATTTTGTCCCGAAACTTAAAATTAACGGAATGAGGTGCACAAAATTTAATACCCGAAAATTATGAAAATAATATCAAAATGTCATAAATAACCCGAAGTTTACAAAGACGTAATTTTTAAAATTTTAAAACACTTTTTAGGGTGCTCTTTGTACACGCTTTTTAATATATAACGAAACGACGCGCACGTGAAACGATTCCCAAAAATTTCTAAAATAATTTTAAAATTCTCCGAATATTATAACCTTCATAAAATATGAGTTTCGTAATTTTTGAAGATTTCCATAATTAAATATGGAATTTATAACCAAACATACTCAGAAAATCATTTAAAAATAAATAATTAATAAAATATTGATTTCTCAATTTTATAAAGTCCTAAAAATAATTATTGAAATTATAAAACTAGAAAACCAATTTTAAAGACAATCCAAATATTTATGGAATTAAAACTACCATAAAATCACCATTACAAGTCAAATAAAATCGTATAACTCATTAGTAAATCACACAATTCAATCCCACATAACAACATTCATAAATAATTAAATAGCAATCCATAACTGCTGCCAAAACCAATACACACATTTTATTTATTTACCTAAACCTTTATTACACTTCCAAATATTAGAAATAAAATAAAATAAAAAAAATACACGAGTCGTTATAATTACTCTAGTCCTTACACCATCATTGGGATTACAAATGATTTGATCCCTAGTATAACCTTTGTCCCATTTTCCGATAGGAAGATTTCTTTGGCTTGATTCAGCATTGTTAATGTGATAATCTTGACATACTCCCCCTAAGTTGGTTACTTCTAATGAATTGGAAGCTCCTCATGTGTTTGACACTCCCCTTGTGATAGTGAAGCTTTGCAAAAGTGAAGACTCAAGCACATCTCCATGATCATCTAGAAATGAATCACGTTGTTGATCAATTACATCTTTAGGTTCATGGTTAATCTGAATTTAATTCTCAGAGTCATTATTATCTGAATCTTCAAGATAACTTTGATTCTCAAATCTAAGATTTTTCTTATCTGCCTCACTTTCATTCTTATTGTTGGGAAATGATTTATCACTGAATGATATATCCATGTTTTCCATGATCTTTTGTTGAGCAAGAATGTAGACCCTGTAAGTTGTTCTCTCCATTAAGTAGCCTAAAAACACACCATCAAATTCTTTGGCATCAAACTTTCTAACATACTCAAATTGATGTTTCACTATATAGAACTTACATATAAACACATGCATATGATTAAAAGATTCCTTCTTATTACTCATTAGTGAATAAGGAGTTTTGCCATTTTTCTTATTAACCAGTGATTTGTTCTGAACATAGCACACATTTTCGATGGCTTTAGCCCAAAAACTGGAAGGCATCTTGCCATCAAGTAGCATTGTTCTAATTGCCTCAATGAGTGTTCTATTTTTTCTTTCTACCACACCATTTTGTTATGGAGTGTTGTGCACGACATGCTTTAATATAAAAAGACTAGGTCATATTGATAATCCTAATATTTAGTTGACTTATAATTTTTATGTAATCAATAATGGTATTCCTTGAGTCTATAAGAATGTTAAAGAAGATTAGACGGTATTATTTTTAGGTAAACAACCAACAAACTAGGAATAAATCTCTAGAAGAAGATCAAGCCTGATAATGCCTTAGAATGAAGATATATAGCTTGGTGAAAAATAATGTTATATATTGAAAAATGTTCTAAGTAAAATGTCGAGAAGTCACAGATCACGGAATGTTGAGAAGTATATCGAGAATTACTCAAGCTTTTCGAGAAGTCAGTTTTTCTTTTAGAGAAGTCTATTCTCTTGTAGAAAAGTCATCTCTCTTATAAAGAAGTCACATTGTCTATCGAGAAGTCAAATGCATGTAGAGATATGGAGATGTGGACAAGTCAAAATACATATAGAGATATAGAAATGTCGATAAGTCATTTACACATGTAGAGAAGTGGAGATATCGATAAGTCATTTACACATGTAGAGAAGTGGAGATATTGACAAGTCATTCAACATCGCGATATAGACATCTCTATACACTCTGGAGATCTCGATAACAGCTTCAATTACAGAATACATCTATCATGAAGATTCAAAGTTATCAGTCAACAAACTGTTTTATCATTAAAATGGAAACTCTATAAATATAGCTTGAAGAGTGCAAAATCAAGGGTCAAGATGAACTGAAAAAAGGAGTGTAGCAAACCTGGAAGATTATATGCAGATATGCAACACTTGAAATAGAAATACAAAAAATAGCTTTAGAAATCATGTTAGTCTATTTTAGTGTAATCTATGTAAACTGTGCATGTTAGTCTATAAAGCATTTTACGGGACTTTTGTTCAGTAGTAACAAACATACTAGTTTTTCTTGTATTCTCTCAAGAATTAGTTGAGTTCTTAAATATCAAGAACTTAGGTTTGTAGCACAACCTATTTGATTTTTAATAAAAGATCAAGTAAGTTTTGATAATTTTCTTTTTGTATCTTTTACAGTTAATAGATTATCACTAAAAATTACTTAGCTTGTTGAGTTCTAATAAGCCAAAATACTTAACTTGATTTTCTTCAAAATAAATCATAAAGTTTTTAAGCAAAAATCAAGAAACACAAATTCACCCCCTTGTGTGCATTTCATACCAAACAAGTGGTATCAGAGCAAAATCTGAACACAAACAGATTAGATCTTGGAAGTATAGGTGCACAAAAGCTTACAATATCAAGATACTTGTCTTTGACAAAGAAATCTTCACTCTATGGAAGAAGAAGATGATGTTGTTCATCAGGATGGCTCATCCACTGTACTTTGACATTCTCAAGTATGTACCTTTTATTGCTATGGTGGGGGTACCTGAAGGAACAAAAGATGATGTTATTATTCTTGGTCATTATGCTCCAAATTATCCATCTACATACACTGATTCAGAGAAAGAGAAGGTCTCATTTGACAGTGGCTTACAACTCATTTTGATTGAGTGTCTTAATAATTTTACGTACAACAACATTATCAACCGTAAGTCAGCCAAGAAAATTTGGGAAAAGATAGAGATCTTATGTGAAGGTATTGAAGAAGTAGGATCAAACCAAAGAAGAATCTTAATCTCACAATATGAGGGTTTCATGGCTAAACCAAAAGAAGTCATTACTGAAGTGTTTGAAAGATAAATGACTTGCAGTTGCATGACAAGTTCTATGATGCTGAGAAGGTCAACCAGGAGTTCTAACTCACTCTTCCTGACCATTTAGAATGAAAAATTTATGCAATAAGGGAAGGAAGAGATCTAGGCAAAATAACTTTGGAGGTTTTATAGAAAGTTCTAAAAACCTATGAAATTGAGATGTTGCATTGAAAGTCATTAAAGCTAAATCAAGGACATGTGATTGATTTGTCAAGTGTCTTGATAGAAAATGACCAAAAGATGTTTTAAAATGAAACTGAGTCTCAAAGTCAAGTTGTACATCCTAGTGAGTAGAAAGACAAGAAACCTTAAAAACAAGTCATTCTGGAAGTAGATGAGGAAGAGTTCTACACTCTTGATGAGTTGGATGAAATGGATCAATACATGGCCTATCTGGAAAGAAAGTTCTCAAACATAAGAGTCAATAAGCCCAAGTACTTTATAGGTAAATTTCAATTTTCCTACAATAATGACTAGAAAGGAAAATCTCAGATCAAGAACTCAAACACAACTGAAAAGAGTGGCTATAAATCAGGATCAATGGACAGATTTAAAAATAGATGTTATAGCTATGATGAGCTTGGTCACCTTACCATAGAATGCAGGAAGCCAAAGAAGGTGAAGAAAGAAAAGGCATAGTTGGAGCTTGAAGCTAAGTATGATGCTATTCTAAAAAAAGCAACAACAAAAAGCTTATATTGCTGAGGGAAAAAGTTGGGGTGATACATATAATAAAAAAAATGAAGAATATGGAAATTATGCTCTTATGGCATTAGAGGAAGGAGAATCATTTGGATCACAATCTGAGGTACCCATCTTAACCACTATTGATTTAAATGCATCTCAATATAAAGATACTGCTAAAAAGATGAACATGGAAATGTTTCACATTCACACAAGTATGGTGGCTGCCATTGAAGAAATGAACAGATTATTTAAAGTGAATGAGAAACTGGAAATAGAAAAACAAGAACTAGAACTACAGCTTGTGAGCCTAGATTCTGTTAGGCAAGAAAAGAAATATTTAAAGAACAAGCTGAAGTGTGCAGAGGAGATAGAGGCTGTACTAGGAGAAAAAGTTGAGAAAAATGAACTTAAACTTAAGTCATTTAAGAATGCATCTGAATTAGTTGGCCAATATTAGGAAAAGAACAAACCTTATGCTAATATGGAAATTAGCCTAGACTATAAAGCTAATCCACCAGTAAAGAAAAATTGAACTGATAAAGGCAAAGAAAGTTTGAATAAGGAAGTTCCTGAGGTGCTACAAAAAGTGATTGCACCTTTGTTCAAACCCTGTGAGGTGTACTTTGGTGAAGAAGAGATCATCATTACGCAAACAATTGTAGATGAGGATGAGAGCAAGAAAATATTAATTCTATTATTAACACTAAAAGTGAAAAAAGCCTGAGACTAGCCCTGTCCCCAAGACTCCTAAAAATGAAGTAAGGAGTGAAAGCATAAGGAAGAAAAAAATAGGAATGGAAAGATTGGAGTCAACAAAAGTAATAACTATGCTTATGTTGTAGATGCCCCTAGAAAATAATGTCAAAAATGTGACTCAACAAATCACCTAACTCATCTTTGTAAAAAGACTGTTAGTGAGCCAAAGTATGTGGCATGCAAGTATAATGAAGCACAAACTAATTATCCTTATTCTTTTCGTGACAAGTTTGATTGCATTTCCTGCAACATGAAGGTCTTGACTAGCTATCATAAATTAAGAAAAGATCTAAAAGAAATCAACCTTGGATCTAAGGTCAAGAATGAAAATGCTAATCAACCTAAGAAAAATGTTTCTTTTGAAAACTCAACATCTATTCCTTGCTAACTCTGCAAAGAAGAAGAATATGCCCAACACTGCTTGGATAGCTAAAAAGACTTAAAACTCATTATATGCAGGGAAAGAAAAATAAAGTCATGTGGGTAGTTAATAGTGGCTATTCTAAACACATGACAGGTGATAGAGCCCTGCTATCACAGTTTGAGGAGATAGCTAGTCCTTTGGTGACATTTGGAAAC
The DNA here is from genome assembly GCF_009905375.1 of Apium graveolens. Classification (NCBI taxonomy): domain Eukaryota; kingdom Viridiplantae; phylum Streptophyta; class Magnoliopsida; order Apiales; family Apiaceae; genus Apium; species Apium graveolens. The sequence goes on from NC_133652.1 coordinate 190,521,375, forward strand.
AACATCAAGGGATTCACAATTGGATATGGCAATTTGATTTGTGGTAATATTGGCATTCAAGATGTAACACTGGTTAGATGACTTAAAGTTAATCTTCTAAGTGTCAGTCAATTCACAGATAGAGGTTTTAAGGTGAACTTTGACAGAGAAGATTGCCCAATCACAAATAAAAAACAAGTGAGATTGCTCTCAAAAGAGTAAGGAATGGAAGCCTGTTTGTTGCAAACATGAACTTAACAAACAAGAACAAGGTGTGTTGCTTATACATCAAGGCATCAGGTGTATAATGCTGGTTGTAGCACAAAAAGCTCTCTCACTTGATTTTCAAGGAAATCAAGCAAAAACTCAATAAATTTTCTGGTAAACTAGCCACTATCAATCTCTCAAGTGTTGAAGCCAGCATGAAGCAGCTAAGGGAGTCTTTTCTGGCCTTGCACACTATTCTGCAGAATTAAATTTCTCTGAATAATGATATAGAACTCAAATTGGATCAACTTCACAAGGCTAGATATAAAACTTCTGCTTTAATGGATGGCGAAGTAAGGAGAGTGGTCCAGGACAGTCTTAATGGTAGAGCATCATCCAACTCAACTTCTCAATCATCAATTCCCCATATCCAAAATCTTCAAACTCATATCAATGAGATTTAAATATCCAAAACAACCCTAGTCTCTCAAGTCAACCATCTCAGTGCTCAAGTTCAGAGTCAACAGAATGACATCAAGAATATGATAGACTCCCAGATTTACTTTCAAATGCGAACAAATGTATCATTGGGAGCTATCATGGGGGCTTTAAAAATTCCTTCTCAGGAAACCATGCAAAATTTCAGGACTCAGATCTCTAGACATCCTACACAATCTGCTGACAAGCCTAAGGGGGAGATGAAGTCCAAGCTAAAAGCTGAAAATCAGGAAGATGTTGGTATGGAAGAGATGCTCGAGATGCCAGCTCAAGGACCTTACTTTTATAAGGAATTTGGTGAATGTTTATAGTGCATGAGGCCATGGAGTCCCAAGAAGGTGGCCCAGCCCAAAAGCAAACAAGAGAGGAAAAAAATAGGTTTGTTTTGGGAAACATAAATTTCTAGAGGGTGTGCTTAGTCACCAAGGACATGCTAATGGAAAGGAGAGTTGTGGTTAACATCAATGATGTTGGGTATGACATGTGTATGCAGGTCTCCTTATCATTTTCAAAATCTAGGAGAGCCTCAGAATTGGACATCTTCATCAATAAAGTCAAGGTGATGATTCCAGAAAACACTTTCTTGCTAAAAGAACTCAAATCAGGACAAGAAGAGATGGAGAAAGAAGGGGAATGATAAATATGGGTAGGACACCAAAAAGACACCTATAAACCAAATATCTCAAACTCAAGAAACCCTAAACCAAATTCCTATTCAATCACAAACTTTAACTATTCAATCCCTCAAGCCTACACACTTTATAAACTCACAACCAACTCTCTACTCGAAACACCTGTCCTACCCAATCAAAACACATTGAAGAAACTAGTTAAACCTCCATCATTCAAGACACAAGTCAGAATACACATCAAGTTTGTTGGAAGAAAGCCAAAGAAAAATAATGTTGATATGGGAGAATTATGGAATTTCTATAATCAAGATGACTTTCTACCAATCTTAGAATAATTCTTAGATGATGACTATAATAATCAACAAGCTGAACTCATATATAAAGTCACTGTGGATACTCTGGGAGAGGTGAGAATCTATTTCAAGAATGGCTCATTCAACATATTTAAGAAATAAGTGAGAAAAACTTCTCAATAGTGAAGCTTGAAAGGGTGATAATTTTGATGACTAAAAATGATAAATTCACAAGAATGAGTAAGGATCAAATAGCTGAAATATTGGTCAACATAAATAAGAGAAGGGCAAGGGAAAAGGTTGAAATGGATGAGAGGGTTATCAGGAAGGCTGGGGAGCAAGATAGATTGAAAAGATGATCAAATGAGTTCACGGCTAGAGGATTAAGCAGGGTTTTTAAAAATGGTGTGTTCCTGAACACTAGAACTCACAGACTATCAAGGTACAGAGTTGAGCAACTTGGAAGTTACTCACTAAAAGAATGGTTGAATCTTATGAAAATACTAAGAGGAACTGAGATCATTGAAGAACTTGAATGTCTTGTCAGACTAAAGGATTTGATTAGATCTCAGTCAGGATATAAAAATTTCAGTTAGTTCTGTAACTCGATTTTCTTTGTAACAGCTAAATGACATTTATGTGTAAAAGAATGTACTTTGTATATCTGTGTTATTATCAGTGATGAATTTATGACAAGTGATCTTCTCACAAATTGGGGAGATTGTAGTGCAAGACATGCCTTAATATAACAAGACTAAGTCATATTGACAATCCTAAGATTTAGTTGACTTCTAATTTTTACATAATCTGTAATTGTATTCCTTGAGTCTGTAAGAATGTTGAAGAAGACTAGACTGGAGTATTTTTTAGTAAACAACTAACAAGCTAGGAATAAATCTCTAGAAGAAGATCAAACCTGATCATGCCTTAGAATAAAGATATATAGCCTAGTGAAGAACAATATTGTACATTGAAAAATGTTCTAATTCAAATGTCGAGAAGTCACAAATCAAGAAATATCGAGAAGTATATCCAAAACTACTCAAGCTTATCGAGAAGTCAATTTATCTTGTAGAGAAGTCATCTCTCTTACATAGAAGTCACATTTCCTATCGAGAAGTTAAAATGCATGTAAAGATATGGAGATGTCGACAAGTTAAAACACATATAGAGATATGAAGATATCGATAAGTCATTTACACATGTAAAGAAGTGGAGATATCGATAAGTCATTTACACATGTCGAGAAGTGGAGATATCGAAAAGTTATTTACACATGTAGAGAAGTGGAGATATCGACAAGTAATTTACATATGTAGGGAGGTGGAGATATCGACAAGTCATTCTATATCATGATACATACATCTCTATACACTTTAAAGATCTCGATAACAGCTTCAATTACAGAATACAACTATCATGAAGATTCAAAGTTATTATTCAACATACCATTTTATCATTAAAATAGAAACTCTACAAATGCAGTTTGAAGAGTGCAAGATCAAGGGCCAAGATGAACTGGACAAAAGAGTGTAGCAGATTGGAAGATTGTATGCACATATGCAGCACTTGAACTAACAATAGATAAAAAAAATAGAAATCATGTTAGTCTATTTTAGTGCAATCTATGTAAACTGTGCATGTTAGTCTATAAAGCATGTCACGGGTTGTAATATCCCATATTTTGAAATATTATTATTATAATTATTTGGAATTGTTTATGTGATTTTATGTGAATCTTAGTGAATTATATGATAATTGGAAGTTTATATATGATATTCTTTGAGTATTCTAATTTTTATATTTCCAGAATAAAATATAGATAATTGTGATATTTTTCTGGTAATTTTTGGATTGTTACATGATTTTATAATGATTTATAGATTTAATAATTATTTTATGAATAATTACCAAAATTATTTTATAAAGCCGGGAATCGTTCAACCTCAACTCTTTTTGCGTTTTTACAACCCGAAACTCTTCCGAAAACTCCTTCCTAACCTAATCTGATAATTTCGGACATTTTTCGTGATTTGACTTTTTCGATTCGGATTACGGTTTGACCCGTACGCATCCCGGCGTACAATTTTTGATACGATAACCATTTCGATAGATCAACAAAACCCCTATTCTCGAGAGACGAGATATTTTTACATTATTTTCTCATAGGGTGTTTTATAAGAAATTCGGTTTTGATAATTATCCAAATATGGTATTAAATTGTTTCATTTTTATAGTTACTTAGCGGCTAAGTAATCTTTGTCGGATCGTTTTGCAGTTACTTAGCGGCTAAGCAACTAATTTATCGATCCAAAATGATCCAACATGATCCAATATTCCATAAATATATATATGGCCTTTTTCTTATTTCTTTTTATTCGTTAAATCATATTCAGTCAGTATCAATATAGAATTTACAGAGAAAATCATATTTTTTCCTTACATTCTTGAAAATCAAACGCCCGAACGGAGGCGTTATCGAACTCCAATTCAGACGTGCAATATATCAAATCGAAGCTCTCGAAAAAAACTTTATGATTCAATCAACCATTTCAGTGCAGAAATCAAGGTAATTTTCTTATTTAATTATTTTAATTCGAATTATTTAGTGAATAAAGTATGAATTTTTGTAAACATGATTATCTGATTGTTTTGATGATTCCATGTTGTAGAACATATTTTTCTGGTCAATTTGATATATTATACTTCAAAAATAGAGTTCAATAACATATAGTAATTAAGGTTTGATTTTCTGAAATTCTCAAAAAGGTTGTTCTTGGTGTTCTTGAAGAATTTGAAAAATCAAAGTCAAATTTGAAGGTGAAATTGAACACCAAATCGCAAGTATTTGTAACCATTGTGAATCTCTTGATCTTCTCTACCTATTTCGACCACCAAATCGTGAACGATTGGTAAATTCCAAATTCGTATTTTAAGATTCATACCCCGATTTGGGGGTTTTTGATTGAGTAATATTTGAATGATTTCGATGTGATAATTAGCTTCTACATGCCAGTTGCAATCGATTTATACTATTATTTTGTTCATTATATTGTTAAATCAATGTAATCGAGCTAACCGAAAAAGCTCGGATTTATAGCCGGTTTTAATGGCCGTTTTGGCCAGATTTCAATTTTTATCGGGTTGTTTGTGATGTTGTCAAATTAGTAAGGTTTCAGGAAGCATATTGAAAGATTTTCGCACACAAACGAGTTTAAACCGTGGTGTTATAGCCTTAATCGTACGCTGGCCGGAAACCGACCGGTCGCACGATTCTTCAGAATCCCGGCGGACCTGGGCGGTTCTTCCCGACCCGGGTACGGCCCGTTTGATTCTTAAAAGACCCGGTTTAAAAACCCGGGTTTAATCCTGTTTTCCCCCTAATCAGATTCTGAAATATGTTTCTGGAATTCAAATTTTGTTTTAAAAAAAAATCATTTCTTATAGATTTTGAACATCGTTTAGTTAATATGTTAAATCCTAAAAATTATTTACTTAATTATTTTAAAATCCAAAAATTATTTCTTTTATTATTTTCAAAAATACATATCTATTTTAATTGATTATTTATAGATTTAATTATTTGATTAATTCATTTAATCAATTAATTTTATTTATAAATACTTAACTAAAATACAATTATTTATAATTAATTCAAATAAATCCTAAAAATTATTTTTAAGCTTTTAAAAAAATTATATTTTGGTATTTAAAAATCAATTAATAATATTATTAATTGATTTATTCCTAATTATTCTTATTTTAGTCATAATAAATAAACCAATCGTCCGTTTAATACAAAACGAACGCGTATAGACACAAAAAAATATTCTGCTTTCATTAAAAATACTTTCGAGACCCAAATCCTTTTGTTTCGAAAGGTTGCTTGTTTTACAAGTCATTATGAGTTAATTATTGATCGATAAATCATATTTTGACCGATTTCAGTTTTAAACGTACCAAGTCGAACCTTTTGACGAACCGATGCATGTGTGATGTGAATTATGTGATACGTGAGTTATGTGTTCTGTGAATTACGTGCGTACGTGGGTCAAGAGTCTCGTGTTTGACTGTTATCTTTATGTGTGGGCTATCGTATGGGTAGACGATAGGATTTATACGCGCAGCTCGTCAAGTATTTATCGTTTAGACGTTAAAGTATTATGTTTTAAATATAGATACAGATCATTCGAGTTGATCAGGATAAGACGTTGGATAAAGAGTGAAATGGAATGGTATTGGATATCTGCCTTCTAGCAATCGCAGGAGCGGCGTATCAATGAATTGTTGAAATGAAAGGCGGCGATGCCTTGAGATGACAGACTGAGATAATTGTGTTTCTACGAGTGTGACTAACTGCTAAAAACCCAAAGGCAAGTATCCCTGTCATCGCTTATTGTTCAAGTGATATTTATTTTAAATCTTCTTACGCAAGTATTGCTTTCCTTATTCTCAATTCAGAATAGATAAATGTTTTACATATCGCTGAATTAAATAATTATGTTTATGCAAGTACTCTTCTATTATTCTATGTTCAGAATAGCTAAGTGATTTTACTTATCAAATGAAAGGATTTATAAATGTTTTGGATTTTGAGAAAGATGATTTGGTTGCGAATATTCCTACCCAAGTAAATGGGGGAATAAAATTATTTCGGGTGTTGATTATTAGGACCCCATTTCAATAAAAGGTTTTAATATTGGATCATAATTGCGTAAGTGACCGGGATGGACGGTCCAACAGAGGGCTATTTCTAAGTGTCATATAAAATATTATGACACAATTTTTGCCACAGGCAGGTATATTGCCTTTTGTTTGAGTACTCGTGTTTTTGGGGTCATGTTTCTACGAATAATGACTCAGTGCTATCACACAGGCTAATCAGCATGTGATAGTACGTCCGTCGGAGAATGATCCCAATCTAAATTATCATATTGTTTTTGATATTCATAGAATAAATGATTTATCAACTTTTTCCGTTATGGATTAAAGATGAAATGCAGTTTTGATTCAGTTTTCTGATTTTGTGGATGCTTAGTTTGTTGTTAAATATCAAAGGTGGTATTAGTACAGATGATTGGTGTTGACTTCAGTATGGGATGTTATGAGCATCAAAGTTCGTAGTGATATCTAATTTGATATGGCAACAAAATGAGTATTAATATCAAAGAGTTCGGTTTTGAATAAAGTTTATGACTCAATCCATAATCATTGTTTCATGTTATTATTGTTTACGATATTTCCGTAAACACTATTTTACGAGTTTTATTCTCGTCGAGATTCAAAGTAATGCTGAATCATTTCGCTCAAAAATATCAAAAAGATTTTTGAATACAGTGAGAAACAATTATCCGATTCTTTAATAATTCATATCACACATGCCTCGGTTCGTCAAAAGGTTCGACTTGGTACGTTTAAAACTGAAATCGAGTCAAAATATAATTTATCGATCAATAATTGACTCATAATGACTTGTAAAACAAGTGACCTTTCGAAACAAAAGGATTTGAGTCTCGAAAGTATTTTTAATGAAAACAGAATATTTTTATGAGTCTATACACGTTCGTTTCGTATTAAACGGACGAACGGTTTATTTATTATGAATAAAATAAGAATAATTAGGAATAAATCAATTAATAATAATATTAATTTATTTGTAAATACCAAAATATAATTTTTTTAAAAGCTTAAAAATAATTTTTAGGATTTATTTGAATTAATCATAAATAATTGTATTTTACTTAAGTATTTATAAATAAAATTAATTGATTAAATGAATTAATCAACTAATTAAATCTATAAATAATCAATTAAAATAAATTATAAATAATTAAAATAAATATGGATTTTTGAAAATAATATAAGGAAAATTTTTTGGAATTTTAAAATAATTAAGTAAATAATTTTTAGGATTTAACATATTAACTAAATGATTTTCAAAATCTATAAGAAATTAATTTTTTTTAAAAACAAAATTTGAATTTTGAATTACATTTTTAAAAAGAATTCCAGAAACATATTTCAGAATCAGATTTGGGGGAAAACAGGATTAAACTCGGGTTTTTAAACCGGGTCTTTTAAGAATCAAACGGGTCGTACCCGGGTCGGGAAGAACCGCCCAGGTCCGCCGGGATTCTGCAGAATCCGGGGACCGGTCGATTTCCGGCAAGGGTCGGATTAAGGCTATAACACCACGGTTTAAACTCATTTGTGTGCGAAAATCTTTCAATACGCTTCCTGAAACTTTACTAATTCGACAACATAACAAACAACCCGATAAAAATAGAAATCCGGCCAAAACGGCCATTCGTTTTTCCCATGCAATTTGGAATACTTGAACGGTCGATTCTTTTTTTTTTGTCTGAGCTTCCATCTTTAAAACCGGCGATAAATCCGAGTTTTTCCGGTTAGCTCGATTCCAACGATTTAGCAATAGAATGAACAAAATAATAGTATAAATCGATTGCAACTATCATGTAGAAGCTAATTATCACATCAAAATCATTCAAATATTACTCAATCAAAAACCCCCAAATCGGGGTGTGAATCTTAAAATACGAATTTGGAATTTACCAATCGTTTACACGATTTGGTGGTCGAAATAGGTAGAGAAGATCAAGAGCTTCGCAATGGTTACAAATACTTGCGATTTGGTGTTCAATATCACCTTCTAATTTGACTTTGATTTTTCAAATTCTTCAAGAACACCAAGAACAACCTTTTTGAGAATTTCAGAAAATCAAACCTTAATTACTATATGTTATTGAACTCTATTTTTGAAGTATAATATATGAAATTGACCAGAAAAATATGTTCTACAACATGGAATCATCAAAATAATCAGATAATAATGATTACAAAAATTCATACTTTATTCACTAAATAATTTGAATTAAAATAATTAAATAAGAAAATCACCTTGATTTCTGCCTTGAAATGGTTGGTTGAATCTGAAAGTATTTTTGAGAGTTTCGATTTGATATATTGCACGCCCGAATCGGAGTTCGATAACGCCTCCGTTCGTGCGTTAGATTTTCAAGAACGTAAGGAAAAAATATGATTTTCTTTGTAAATTCTATATTGATACTGACTGAATATGATTTAACGAATAAAAAGAAATAGGAAAAAGGCTATATATATTTATGGAATATTGGATTGTGTTGGATCATTTTGGATCGATAAATTAGTTGCTTAGACGCTAACTGCAAAACGATCCGAAAATAGATTATTTAGCCGCTAAGTAACTATAAAAATGATACAATTTAATACCATATTTGGATAATTATCAATATCGAACTTCTTATAAAACACCCTATGAGAAAATAATGTAAAAATATCCCGTCTCTCGAGAATACGGGTTTTGTTGATCTATCGAAATGGTTATCGAATCGAAAATTGTACGCCGGGATGCATACGGGTCAAACCGTAATCCGGATCGAAAAAGTCAAAACACGAAAAATGTCCGGAATTATCAGATTAGGTTAGGAAGGAGTTTTCGGAAGAGTTTCGGGTTGTAAAAACGCAAAAACAGTTGAGGTTGAACGATTCCCCGCTTTATAAAATAATTTTGGTAATTATTCAGAAAATAATTATTAAATCTATAAATCATTATAAAATCATGTAACAATCCAAAAATTACCAGAAAAAATATCACAATTATCTATATTTTATTCTGGACATATAAAAATTAGAATACTCAAAGAATATCATATATAAACTTCCAATTATCATATAATTCACTAAGATTCACATAAAATCACATAAATAATTCCAAATAATTATATTAATAATATTTCAAACTATGGGATATTACACGGGTCTTTTGTTCAGTAGTAACAGACTAATTTTTCTTGTATTCTCTCAAGAAGTATCTGAGTTCTTTAGTATGAAGAACTTAGATTTGGAGCACAACATATTTGATTTTTAATAAAAGATCAAGTAAGTTTTGTTAATTGCATTTCTCTATCTTTTACAGTTAATAGATTATCACAACAAATTACTTATCCTGTTGAGTTCTAGTAAGCCAAAATACTTAACTTAATTTTCTTGAAAACAAATTACAATGTTTTTAAGTAAAAATCAAAAAACACGCATTCACCCCCCCTGTGTGCATTTCATACCTAACAGGGAGTTGTAGGAGCTGAGAACTGTTGTGATATTTCTGTATCCTTGCAGAAAGCATCCAGAATAACATTCTTGAACTCAGTCACATTGTCACTCCTGAGTGCAATTACGGATGTGACTTGTGCTTCTTTTTCAATTCTCTTAATATGCTCTATGATGTCTTTAGGCGATTCATCTTTAGAAAATAGAAAATCTACCCAAGTATATCTTGAGTAGTCATCAATCATGACCAGAGCATACTTCTTTCTATCCGAAGACTGAACATTTTCATTACCAAAAAAGTCCATGGAATTAGTTATAAAGGGTTGATGATGGATGTCAGAATCTTGGTTTTCTGACTAGATCTTTTCATCTTCCTTTTCTGACATGCCTCACATACTCCTTCTTGAAAGAATTTGAGTGCATGCATGTCTCTCACCAGCTCCTTCTTTACAAGAGAATTCATTGACCTCAGATTTAAGTGAGACAACTTCTTGTTCCACAACCAGAATTACATATTAGATGCTTAAGAGTAAAAATAATATATCTCTCCATTTTCAGTTGTCTTAAAGTAAACAACAATCATGCTCATTTTTTTACACCAGAGACGGACAATTCTTTGTTCTTCTTATGAGTAAGTGAATAGTGATCTTCATCAAATTTCACTTTAAAACCTCTGTCAGTGAACTGTCCAATACTCGATAGGCTATGCTTTAGGCCTTCTACCAATGCTACATCTTCAATGATGACATTATAATTCTTTACATTCCCATGACCAATAGTTAAAACTAGTATTCTCATCTCCAAAAGTTATCATTGGTTTGTTCTTTTCCTCATATTGTGATAGCAGGGCTATATTACCTGTCATATGTCTTGAGCATTCACTGTCCAAGATCCACATAACTTCTTTATTCTTGCACTGCATTTTCAAATTATACTAGGTTAGCTTTGGGACCCAAGCAAGTTTGGGTCCAGATAGCTTAGAGACAATTTTATCATTTGCATTCACTGATACATATTGCCCTGTATCTCGTGATGTGTTGGTGAATAAGATGTTTAACTATATGGCAATCAAAGTCAAATAATAAATCATATGATTAAGTGTGTCACTAAAAAATTCATACATAACACTATGTGTGTGAATCAACTTAATCATCTTTGCATCATTACATATCCGCTCAACCTTTTTAGCATAAAGTTTAACATGTTCTTTTCAACATATAATTAAACTGAAGAGTGTGATAAACACATTTATGTTAAATTTTCAATAATCAGATTATTTTTAGAAGGAGATGTATATATAGAAATAAAGGTTTATACTATTAGTGTTTGTGCCCTAGAGACAACATTATGATATTTTACTTTAAGATATTTGGATTATTAATATTTATGTTCTATCGATTACTCCTTTTTTAATTTATTAATTCTTTATTTACTGGATATAAATTTTAGATTAATAAATGTCCTTGGAATATGATATGCAATTCTATATCTCTAAGTACGTGACTTAGAAATGAGATTATGAGAATGGTATCAATATTCCTAAAGGTCCTTAGTCGAGTATTATTATAAGGGACAATAATAATGCATTAAGACTGGTATGTTTGTTGATTGATGATCACATCTCATTGATCATAGGTATAGTGATAACAAAGTCAAAACACAGGCACATGTATAAGATACATGGTGCAGGATTGACCCATTGTGAGATACTACATGTTTATAGTATCATAAGTTATTCTCACAGTGATAATGATGTAATGGTCCTTAGACCTGAAGTCATTATATTATAAATCGTATAAGAAATGTGAAAGATCTAGATGAGATTTAACCCTCATATTTTAGGACTGATATTATTGGCCTCTTGTGTGAGCTAGACTATGAAATGTGTGGCCACACTCAAATGTTGATTTAATATGATAGTCTACTCATTGATCAAGGAAATTTGGATTGAACTATGATGAGGATGACACATTACATGCCTCTAGTTTAATCTATAATGTTTGGTTAAAGGGATTGAATTACATCATACATTATCACGAAAGGCTTAATCGAATCACCGATTTAATTATTATTACTTGGGTAGCAATGATGTATTAATAGATGTCGCTCATTGTTTATAATGTTAATATGAGATATTAAAATTATTTCCAATATAATAATAACCTATAGGGTCACACACAAAGAACTCTTGAAGAAGAAATAAATTTAAATTATAAATTTAAATTAAATAAGTAATTTTTTTATTTATATTGATTAAGTATGACTTAATTAATTAAATAAATAAAATAGAGAAATTACTTAAACTAGTTTCGAAAAAATTTATTAACTTATTAAGTGTGACTGAATTAAATAATAAATTGGGATTTCGGATTAATATTAATTTAAATTAGATTATAATTAGAAAACTCATTTTTGTCTTTATATAAACTCTTTGAGGACTGATTTATTTTTAAGGATACATAGTTTACAAAACCCTAACCATTCAAGGGGAAAGAGGAAGAGAGGTAGAGATGGAGTTTTCGGGTGCTAGTATACATCTATACTTCAAGAGAAAACGTTCTTGTGGATACCGTAGAGCATAGATCGCAAGAGCGGGATATATGGTGATTCAACATGGTTTGGAAGTCCATTAATCCTCCATTAATGAACTCTTAAAGCTTCTTCAAGGTAAAGATTCTTACTATGAATTAAATATCTATTTTCGCATGGATCCTGCGTAGGGTTTCAATTTTATTCTGATTTAAATTTTATTTTACATCATTTCCGTTGTGTTTAGGTGCTCGAAACCCTTCAATGGCATTAGAGCTACTTGCGAAAGTGTTAAATTCGTTTATGTATGTAATCGTTTTTGATATACAAGCATGTACGTGATTTGTCATGTTTTGATGTTGATATAATATGTTTGTATATGTATGGTTTAAATATACGATATTCATGTGAGTTATATAATCATATGATGATTATATAAACTGTATATATACTGATATATACATGATTTATGTTTGTTCTTATTATGAGAATCGTATAAGATACGAATTTTGAATCAGATGTTGCAAATTCTCCGAAATTTGGGTATGGTGTCTGATTTTCAATAATGAATACCCTATTCGATAGGGAATAGAGCATCTGAACAAAAATGATAGCTAAAGATATCACTGACTCATCTGTAAGGCGTTTGACGTCATTTACTTCCTGTAAACAACGATTTAATGTTTTCAGAATTTGATTTTAATTTTTCTCATTTTTTCATATTTTGTTTTTATGATTAGATCATGATGGGTATGATATGTTAAGATCAGATTATGTGTTCTACCATGTTCTTATGTTTTAGTTGAGCATGGTGGATGGATATGACTTATGACCTTAGGTTAATGGTTTTGGTTTTTTAATATGGCTTGCATGTTGTTTGATCTTGTAATTATAAATCTTGAATGTAACTCAAGTTCTTCTTATAAGTTCATTATATTAGTTTTATATTTCATTCTTGCAATGTACATGAAGATATGAAGATTTAATATCAAGGAAGGGTAACCTCACATGAAGGCCATCCCAGGAAGCAATACAAGGAAGAGACAACTCAATAAAGAAGACATGTAATAGTTAGCTTGTATTTATTTTTCACCTTAGATTGACCTAGATCTTTGTCATTAGCTTGATGAAGATCACATAGGATGAAGCCATAACCAACCAAATTTACTTTATTGCATTTTACATATATATTTTCATATGATGAATGTATGTGTAGAGTAGTTTAATGATGCATGCTTAATTAGATTAAGGATGTATATATTAGATACGACACCCATGTCATGCTTGCTTAATTAGATTAAGGATTTAGAAGATATTCTTTCTGAATTAATAGTTTGGGCTATTGATTTGATAAAAATAGAGCGAGATATATATTGTGTATATATTTGAATAATCACTTGAACATAATTTAATGATCATCCGTAGACTAATTCATTTTTTTGCACTTTAATATTGTAGATATCAAATGAGAAATAACCCAAATAACTTCTCTATGTAATAGTACTTGAGAAGGACAAGCTAACATGAAATAATTTCCTCAACTAACATGGGAACTTGAGGATTGTCCTCAGGTACAAGGATGTCACTGAAATGCCTTCCTTATTACTTCTAGATGAAAATGAAACATGTGTTGAATAAAATACTTACCAGAAGCAAATTGATTATGCAACTGATATTTCATGTCTCATGCTTGTAATTATAAGTGTTGATCTTTAGAAGCAACAAGAGCATAATGATGCTTATGATGTGATTGAGCACCTTCAAAGGATGTTTGAAGGGTAGGCTCGTCCGAATGATTTGACAATAGTAAGGTACTATACTTTTACATTAATGGAAGAATAATATCTGGTTGGAACACATATTCTAAAAATGATAGGTATACGTATCTTGATATTTTGGTTTTGAAGAATGGTCTAGAGACTCAGCTTGATTTGATCAAACAATCTTTGAACAACTTCTATTCTCAGTTTGTTTAAGAACAAAAGGAATGAGATAGACAATACACTTACTGGGTTGTTAGGCATGTTTAGAACTGCTAAAAACCACACGCTAAAGGCATGAACTACGTCCATATTGATGGTGTACACATAGAATGCAAATGGCAAAGGAAAGTGTACAGGAGAGGTAAATATTTGATTTTATTCAGTTCCAAACCAAAGTCCAATCCCAGGGGGCTTCTGAAGCATATTAGTGGTGTTGCTAAAGAAGAAAATTGTCACTTCTATGGTAATAACTAGATGATTGGAAGTTAAATTATCAAGCTTATTTGGAAGATCTAAAGAAGAAGACCAACAATGGTCAAGCTTCAGGTATCGGGTTAGAATTTGAGCAAAATATTTTGCTCTAGTTGGAGTAAGTCGGTGCCTAATTTTGCTCATGAGGCGAAGTTGAGAACTTGGTAAATTGTTATTACGTGCCTTCTTTTAACGGAAACATATATCAATTTCTTATCAGGACAAGAAAGGTATTTCATTTTAATAAATAAAGAATAGTTGTTTATTCTAATTCAATGATAAGACTTGTAATGTTGCACAATTAGTTAAAAATTTATATGTTTTACGATGACTCAAATCAAACATTACCTCTAGCATTGCCGTTAAGGCCATATTAATGTGAAACACATTTCTGAGTTACATACAAATGGATACTTAGATAAGTTTAATTTTGATCATACAAAATATGTGAACTTTGTCTCATTGGAAAAATGACTAAAATTTCATTTATCTGATCAGGTGAAAAGGCCACCGAACGATTAAGACTTATACATACTGATGTATGTGGTCGAATGCGTAAGATGGAAAGGGGTGGCTTATACTACTTCATAATATTTACTGATTATTTCAGTAGATATGGATATGTGATTCTTATGAAGAACAAATCCGATTCTTTTGAAATGTTCAAAAAATATAAGCCCGAAGTAGAAAAGCAAACAGGGGAAAGTATAAAGTTTTACGATCAGATCGTAGAGGAGAATACTTAGGCCTCAAATTTAATAGTTTTTTGAAGGAGTGTGACATCGTATCACAACTTACTCTTTCTGGAACACCTCAATGGAATATAGATTCTGATAGGAGAAATTATACCTTGTTGGACATGGTGCGATCGATGATGAGTCAAGCAAATCTTTCAATCAGTTTCTGGAGTTATGCTCTAGAAATAGTTGCATATACACTTAACCGATTTTCGACAAAAGTGGTTTAAAAGGCTCCATATGAGATATGGACTGAGAAATGTCATAGCATGTCATATATGAAAATTTGGGGACATAAAGCGTTTGTGAAATGTTTAGCCTCTGACAAGCTTGGACCAAAATTGGATGGATGTTATTTTAGGGGATACTGAAGTGAGACTAAAGGGTATAGTTTTTATAATCCTTGCGAGAATAAAGTGTTTGTTGCTCGGACTGTTGTATTTCTTAGGGGAGAACTACTTTCTAAGAAAATCAGTGGGAGGATAATGCAATAATGCCTCTCGATGAAGATCAGGATGTACATCAAAATGTTGAACCGCAGTTGGAATAAGATTAGGATGTACATCAAAATGTTGAAAGTAATCATGTTCAGGAAACACAGGTTGTTTGTAGATCTAGTAGGAATCACCATGAGCCCTAAAGAAATTTTGGATTTCTCTTGACTCAAGATGGTGATGTGATGCTTACGGATAATGATGAGCCTCTCACCTACCAAGATGTTATGAATAATCCAGACTCCGAGAGATGGATGGAGGCCATGAAATCCTAAATGGAATCCATGTATCAAAATAAAATATTGACTTCAGTTGATCCACCTGAAGGGGTAAAACCTATAGGGTGCAAATGGGTTTTCAAGAAGAAAACTGACATGGATGGTAAAGTACAGACCTAAAAAGCGCGACTAGTGGAAAAAGATCTCAAAATAATTCATGGTATAAAATTTGATGAGACTATTTCACCAGTTAATGTGGTCAAGTCTATCAGGGTTTTGCTAGCAATGGCTGTTTACTTTGACTATAAGATGTGGAAAATGAATGTCAAAACCGCTTTATTATATGGGAACCTTGAAGATGATGTGTATATGATACAACTTGAGGGTTCTGTCAATCCAAAGTTTGCTAAGATGGTTTGTAAGTTGCTTCTATCTATTTATAGATTGAAGCAAGCCTCAAGAAGATGGATATTCATTTTAAAGAAACAATCAAAGAGTTTGGCTTTATTAAAAATGAAGATGAACCATGTATTTGCAAGAAGGTTAGTGGGAGGCATGTGACATTCCCAGTATTATATGTAGATGACATATAACAAATAGAGAATGATATACCTTCTCTATAGGATGTTAAGACTTGGTTGATAAATAGTTTATCGATAAAAGACTTAGGTGATGCTACCTATATATTAGGGATCAAGATTTATTGAGATAGATTGAAGAGTTTAATTGATGTTGTAATATCTGGGATATAGCGTATAATTATTTTTATCAATAAATAATTATTATGTTGGATATATTTGAGATGTCATGTCTAATATGTTTCATGTTTAGTTTTCAGATCTTAACTAACAGGAAATATCAGTTCTTACTGGAATCAGGACTTACTGGAAGTCAGGACTTAAGGATATCAGGACTTAGATTATCAGAAGATAATATCAGAAGATGGATATTAGAACTTAAGTACTGGAGGACTAACAGTTAAGGAAGGAAGCTGATTTACAAGAAATAAGATCGAGACTAATACAAAAAGAAGATATGCATGGAAAGAGTTAGAGGACTAGAAGAATTATATAAGATATCTGATTGATATATTTTAGGAGACAGAATTATATTCCATATCAATTAGAAGTTATCTTGTAACTGTGTGTCTATATAAACACAGACATAGGTTTACTCTATAAGAGTTACGATCATCGAGAAGATCATACATTGTAACCTAGCAGCTCTCGTGATATTTGTTCATCAATGAGAGAGAACAGTTCCATTATAACAGATTTTATTATATCGAATACATCTGTTTTCTATTACTTGTACTTTAAATCGATTTGATTATATTTTACACTGTATTCAACCCCCTTCTACAGTATTGTGTGACCTAACAAGTGGTATCAGAGCTTATCTGTTAACACACATACAGTAAAGATCCAAAACAATCATGTCTAAAAAAGCACAAAATCCAACCAAGCCCGCTAAAACTGAAGAAACTCCAAAGACTCAAACTCATAGTTGATATGAGACTATCAGGGTTCCCATGCTGAGACCATCCGAGTATCCCATATGGAAAGTGAAGATGGTTATGTTTCTGGAAGCTACATATCCAGAATACCTTGACAGAATTTATGAAGGACCGCATAAGCCAACCAAGCTCTCTATTGTAGTTGTAGATCAGCTAGCAAAGACCATACCAAAGGAGAAAAGTGAATACACAGCTGAAGATATCTCATCTATCGCCAATGATGCAAAGGTAAGGCATTTTCTGCATAGTGCCATTGATAAAGTCATGTCAAATAGGGTAATTCAATGCAAGACTGCAAATGAGAAATGGGATGCTTTGGAGACAAGGTGTCAGGGAACTGATGCGATCAAGAAAAATAGGAGGTCTATACTCACTCAAGAGTATGAGCACTTTGACTCAGAAGGTGATGAGTCATTAACTGACTTATATGACAGTTTTGTCAAACTCTTGAATGATTTGTCATTGGTGGACAAGGAATATGACATTGAAGATTCAAATCTAAAATTCCTTTTAGCTCTTCCTGAAAGTTGGGATTTGAAAGCTACTATTATAAGAGACAACTATGCTCTTGATGAAACTACTCTTGATGAAATTTATGGAATACTCAAGACTTATGAACTTGAGATGGATCAAAGAAGCAAGAGACATGGGAGAAAGTCAAGGACATTTGCTCTTAATGCTGAGGAGGAATCCCCCAAAGTGGTTGTCTCAAAGAAAGGAAAAGGAAAGGCTCTCATCATAAAGTCTGGTTCAGAATCATCAAGTTCTGATGATGATGATTCAGAAACTAAAAGTCTACCTGAAGTAGATGCTGATGAAGAGATGATAAAGCTGTATGCTCTTATGGTGAATGGTATCACAAAGATAGCCTACAGGAAATTCAGAAGGGGAAAGAAGTTTTCCAGGAAAGGTAGAAGTTTTAATAAAAAGGGCTTCAGAAAATCTGAAGGCAAAGGAGGAAAGTCTGACAGAGGAGATTACTCAAATGTCAAATGCTACAACTGTGATGAGAAAGGCCACATATCTCCTGACTGCAAGAAAGGAAAGAGTGATAAAGGCAAGGCTCTTGTCACAAAGAAGAAAAGCTGGACAGACACTTCAGATTCTGAAGATGAGGAGAACTATGCCTTGATAGCAAATGCTGATAGCAGTTCTGATGCTACTGAGTTAAAGGTACCTCAAACAACTTATGCCTTTTATACTGATGATATTACTGAGTTAAGATTATATCTTAAAACCATGTTTATTAGCTATAGAGATCAAACTTTAACATGTGAAAGATTAACTTCTGAAAATCTTGCTTTTAAAAAGAGGAATGATTATTTAGAAAAAGAGTTAGTTATGTTCCATCAAACTCAGAAGGATAGAGATGATGCTTTCTATGTTAGAGATGAAGTGCTAAAAATGAATAAATCTCTAAAAAATGAGTTAGAAAAGGAGAGAGAGATTATCAGGACTTGCACTAACTCTGGCAGAACAACTCAGGATATACTCAGTAGTGGGAACTGGAAGAGGGCTTAGGTTATGGAGATGAGAAAAGTGAAAAAGGAACTGAACAAGTTAAGCCAATTATTGTTAAACAGACTACTAAGCCAAAGGTAAATCCTGTTAAATTTGTAGCTAAAACTGTAAAGTCTGATTCTAACAAGATGAAAGATATTGAGACAAAAGTGTTAGCAGATTCAACTTCTGACAAATTAGAAAAGGATAAACCAACTGAAGTTAACATAGGCTTAATGACAAAGAAGCATCTTAAACATAAGCTGAAAGAGATTACCAGTGTAAACAAGGTAAAGGTAGCTAGGAAAAATAGGAATGGAAAGGAAGGTGTGAATAAAAGCAACAATTATATTCCTGTTCCTAATGCTTCTAGAAAGAAATGTTATAACCGTGGAAACTCTAAACATCTGGCTTCTTTTTGCAGGAAGAATAAGAATATAAACTCCTTACCTTCTAAGTCAGGAGTTAAGAGTCAGTCTGTTAGGTTTAAGCCACAAAATCCTTGTTTTCATTATGGTAGTATATGGCATTCCATTTATACTTGTAAGGAATATCATAGTTTGTACTATGATTATTATCAGATAAAACCTTTTTGAAGAAAGTTGCTTTAATTCCTTCTAGTGTAAAGTATGATACAAAGTCTGAAACTATTAATAATGATAAGAAAAATGTTAGCATAAACTCTGATTTTAATCCGCTGCAAATGTTAACAAACTTAAAAATGTCAAAGGATCCAAGAAAGTCTGGGTCCTTAAAACTAACCATTAGTGGTCTTTGTGATTGCAGGGCAACAGGAAGAACATCCTAGTTCTGGATAGTGGATGTTCAGGACATATGACTGGAAATAAAGCCCTGCTCTCAGATTTTATGGAGAACGCTGGCCCAAGAGTTTCTTATGGAGATGGCAACATTGGAAAAACTCGGGGATATGGCAAGATCAATCTTGGAATGTCATCATTGAATCAGTAGCTCTTGTCTCAGGACATAAACACAATCTATTGAGTATAAGTCAAATCTGTGACAGAGGTTATCATGTGGATTTTTTGATGAACACTGTGAAGTTATAAGTAATTCTATAGGCAAAGTGGTTCTAAAAGGATACAGGCATGGTAACATTTATGAAGCCAGACTTTCAACAAATACTGATGGTTCTGCAATCTGTTTGTTGAGTAGAGCATCAATTAAAGAAAGCTGGAATTGGCACAAGAAACTCTCTCATTTAAATTTCAACAATATAAATGAGCTTGTAAAGAAAGATCTTGTGAGAGGACTGCCAAAAATAGTATTTTCTCCTGATGGCCTTTGTGATTCATGTCAAAAGGCAAAACAAAGAAAAACTTCTTTCAAGAGCAAAACTGAGTCATCAATTCTTGAGCCTTATCACCTATTGCATGTTGATCTATTTGGTCAATTCAATGTCATGTCTATTACAAAGAAGAAATATGCTATGGTTATAGTGGATGAGTTCACAAGGTACACTTGGGTGTACTTCTTGCACACGAAGACTGAAACATCATCTACTCTAATTGATCATGTCAAATAGATGGATAAATTGATCAAAGATTCTGTTAAAATAATAAGGAGTGATAATGGCACAGAGTTCAAGAATTCAGTCATGGAAGAGTTCTGCAAAGATCATGGAATCAAACAGGAATTTTATGCACCTGGAACTCCACAGCAAAATGGAGTTGTAGAAAGAAAGAACAGGACTCTCATTGAAGCTGCACGAACAATGCTTGATGAAGCAATGCTACCAACCTATTTTTGGGCTGAAGCTGTGCAGACTGCTTGTTTTACACAGAATGCTACACTTCTAAACAACCATGGAAAAATACCATATGAAATGGTGAAGAAAAAGAAGCCAAATCTGAAATACTTTCATGTATTTGGTTGCAAGTGTTTTGTTCTTAAGACTCATCCTGAGCAGCTGTCAAAATTTGATCTAAAAGATGATGAAGGAATTTTTGTTGGATATCCACTTTCCACAAAAGCCTTCAGAGTCTACAATTTAAGAACAAGAGTTGTCATGGAATCTATCAAGGTCTCTTTTGATGATTAGAAGAATATTGGACTTAAGGATTTCGATGATCATGATCAGCTGAGATTTGAGAATAAAGATTTAAATTCTGATTCTGGAAATTCTGATGACTTAAATCCTGATCCTGTAAGTTTTGATGGATTAAGATCTGATGTCGTTGAAACTGTGGTAACAACTCCAAAGGAAAAAGCACATATCCAGGGGGAGCAAGCTGAAGAACCTACCACATCTTAAGACTCTCGAGAAGCATCAGAACCTATCACTGGCTCTTCAAGTTCTGATTCATCTAGTTCTGATGAGCCAAATTCTGATAATTCTGGAAGCTTTGATTCTGCAACTCCTGAAAAATCAAATTCTGAAGTCTCAGAGAGCATAACTACAGGGGGAGCATCAGAAAATGCTGATGGAGACATCATGGATCATGGGGGAGGATCCAGTTCTAGAGATCAACTTCCATCTGCAAGGAAGTGGACTAAAGCACATACACCTGATTTAATCATTAGAGATCCTGAAGCAGGTGTCAGAACTAGAACTGCAACTTCAAATGAATGTCTCTATCATTTTTTTCTATCTCAGACTGAACCAAAGAAAGTGGAAGAAGCTCTTCAGGATGCTGATTGGGTGCAAGCAATGCAAGAAGAGTTAAATGAATTAGAAAGAAATAAAGTCTGGACCCTAGTGCCAAGATCAAAGAACAGATCAGTTGTTGGTACAAAATGGGTGTTCAGAAACAAAACTGACAGTGATGGCATAATTACAAGGAATAAAGCAAGACTGGTTGCCAAAGGCTACTCTCAACATGAGGGTATTGATTATGATAAAACATTTGCACCAGTTGCTAGATTAGAAGCCATAAGGTTCTTTTTGGCTTATGCTGCTCACAAGAAGCTTAAAGTCTTTCAAATAGATGTGAAAAGTGCTTTTCTTAATGGAGAATTGGAAGAAGAGGTATATGTTGAACAACCTCTAGGCTTTGTAGATCCTAAATTTCCCAATCATGTCTATAGGCTTGAAAAAGCACTTTATGGCCTTAAGCAAGCTCCAAGAGCATGGTATGAGACTTTAGCTCAATTTCTTCTGGAAAGTGTATTTCACAGAGGCACAATTGACAAGACTTTATTCTACCTCAACCATGGAAAGGACTTACTTTTGGTACAGATATATGTTGATGATATCATATTTGGTTCTACTAATTCCAAATTGTGTGAGAAGTTTGCAAAGCTAATGCAGTCAAGATATCAAATGAGTATGATGGGAGAACTCAGCTATTTTCTGGGCCTTCAAGTCAAGCAAACTGAAGAAGGCACTTTTATCTATCAATCCAAGTACCCTAGAAATTTACTGAAGAAATTTGGAATGCAAGATTGTTCAACTGCATCCACTCCCATGGCCACTGCAACTAAGTTAGATAAGGATACTGGTAAATCAGTAGATATTACTAACTACAGAGGTATGATTGGCTCCTTACTCTATCTAACTGCAAGTAGACCTGATATCATGTATGCTACCTGTCTTTGTGCAAGATTTCGAGTAGATCCAAGAGAACCTCACTTAACAGCTGTAAAAAGAATTTTCAAGTATCTTAAGGGTACAGCTGATCTGGGATTGTGGTATCCTAGAGAATCAGACTTTAAGCTAATAGGTTACTTAGATGCAGATTTTGCAGGATGCAAAATTGACAGGAAAAGCACAAGTGGAAGCTGCCAATTTCTTGGAGGCAGATTGGTTTCTTGATTTAGCAAGAAACAGAAGTCAATTTCCACAACAACTGCAGAAGCAGAGTACATTGCTGCAGGAAGCTGTTGTGCACAGATTCTTTGGATGAAGAATCAGTTACTGGATTATGGGTTAACATATTCTACAATCCCTATTTACTGTGATAATCAAAGTGCTATTGCTATGACAGGTAATCCAGTTCAACACTCAATGATAAAGTACATCAGCATTAGGTACCACTTTATAAGGGAACATGTGGATGAAGGTACAGTGGAATTGCATTTTGTTCCAACAGATCAACAGCTAGCAGATATCTTCACAAAACCATTATGTGAAGCTACTTTTATAAGATTGGTAAATGAACTTGGAATGGTTTCAAGTTCTTTCTCTAAATCTGCCTAGTTTTTGTTCTCATACATCAGACTTTATGATCAGTGTTTACAAATTGGATTATCTATATGTAATCTGTGCTTAATTTGAAAATTCATTAAATGCTGATTGTTATCTGATGTGGATTTATATATACTCTGATAAGTGTTTTGAATGTTCAGTGACTATATAATCCAATGAGGATAACTGTGCTAGATGCTGACCTAGTAATCTTTAACATACTAGAAATCCCATGTTTGAATTAGTTGTTTATGTGGAAACTCATTAACACAAGCAGATTCTGATATTAAGCTTAGTCAAGTTTACTTTGTGTATCTTATTACTAAGTCACAAACTAGATTCTTGTTTCTTATCTGTCAAATTCTGATGTCAGTAAATCTTAAGAATGAACTAAGTGCTGATAAGCCTCACTTATCAAAAGAAAATAAAAGAAAAGAAAAGAATAAAAGTCAGGTACTCCTTTGAGATCTAGAGTAAAAATGTGGAAGGGAAGACCCAAGTGCATTGCTGGTATTAAGTAATATACATTAGAAAAGCAAAAAAAATTCTTGATGACTTTTCACACTCTATGATTACTGGAGAAATACTCCGATAACAACATAAATTCCGATAAGCAGTCGTGGCTCACTTACACTGAGAAGTCACTGTAAAAAGGAATTTCAAGAGATGCATAAAATGAGCACAAACAGTTGAGGTGGATTCTTGCATAAATTTGTTCTATAGTAGACATCATGACTGATGACAGATTTTAAGCATTTTTCTGAGTTATGCCTTATTTTTAAGATGTACTGAAGTTGATCAGACTTTAATCTTTATTTGATATTTTGCTCAATGCACACACTTTCACTCCATATGAATGATGAAAATTACTGTGGTGATTAAGTTATTTTTGACAAATAGTTAAGTGTCATTTGCATAAATTCTGAGGACAAGTTTTGATGGAAGTTCTGATGATTAAACTCTGAAGAAAGCAAGTCAGTATTTTTATGAAGAATCACAGAAAAAGATATTCACTTGTTGAGTACAGAAGCCATGTTCTGATGACTGTTAAAAACTGATATAAGTTAAGTTCTGATATTAAATCCTGATGGAATCTTTGATGCTTATGTGGCATTTTTCTTTACTTGACTTATTTGTGGCAAAATCTGATACAGTCATATTTAAATCAGAATAAATTTTGGTGGGATAAAAACAGTCATAATCATTATGGGTTAGTGGTTAACGTGTATGTCCTGAAAAACTGCATGTGCACGATAATTATTGCTTATTTTACATGTTAACTCCTGCTCTGACTGTTTATTGACTGTTCACACGGTGCCAGGTGTAAAGTGTATATCATGTGTTAGGTCACACACACTGTAGAAGGGGATTGAATACAGTGTTTCCTACAATCAAATCGAATATAAGAACTCAAGTAACAAAACAGAGATTTTATTTAACACAATAAACTCTGTTACAAAGAACTGTCCTCTCTCAGTGATGAACAAATTATCACGAGAGCTGCTAGGGTTACAATGAATAATAATTTCGATTAAGATAACATATATAGTGTAAACCCTATGTCTGTGTTTATATACTACACAATTACAAGATAATCTTCTAATTGATATTGAATACAATTCTGCTTCCTAATATATATCAATCAGTTATCTTTTCTTCCAAGTATTCTATTCCTTATAGAATTCTTCTTCTTCATGCATATCTCTTCTTGTTTCAGTCTCGATCTTCTTTCCTTTCAATCAGCCACCTTCCTTATCTGAAAGCCTCCTTAAGTCCTGATATTATCTTCTTATAAATATCTCCTGATAACTTAAGTTCTGACAACTTAAGTTCTGATATCTTAAGTCCTGACTTCAGTATAAGTACTGATTTCCAGTTAAGTACTGATTTCCAGTTAAATACTGATTTGTCCTGTTAAGTAAGATCTGAAAACTAAACACAAATCATATTAGACATAACATCACAAATATATCTAACAATCTCCCCCAACTTGTAAATTAGCATAATATACAAGTTTAACAGATATTTGATGATGTCAAAAACATTAAGTACAAATGCATGAGAATTTGACTAGATAACTACAACTTACAGTCCTTGTAGCTTTACCATCCTCAAGGTTTGATAATAGATTCAGTCTGTATATACTTCAGAATTTAAGCAGTTGTAGATCTTTGACTTGGCTTCAATTTCTGATCTCTTTGATATCAGGAGTTGTTCTGAGATAGTTCTTCAACAAACATCTCTCAGCATATTCAAGTTCATTGACCATCCTCCTTTTAGCATTCTTCAATTCAACTGTATCTTCACCAGTTTAAAAAATAGCAGCCCTGAGATCATTTATTTTAGCTTTCCTTATATCCTGATCTAGTCTGATTATGTAGGCTATATCAGACTCAAGATTAAATTCAAGTCCCTTAATACCAGAAAATGTGGTAATAATTGTAGCAGTATTAGGCTTTATTTCAACAATTTCTCCACTATGAGATCTGTACTTGGGACAGTATGGGCTGTCAGACTTTACAGAGTAAAGCTTCTTCTGTCTTTGAATATTTGATTTTAAACACCCTGCAGCACCATCTGTTGATCTGTTTTTCACTTGAAGCAGAAATATAACATGTTCCAGTTCTTCAAAATACTTCAATGAAATTACATTCTCCCTGATATGGAATACCCTCCCATCTGTCATAAAGTATAACATGATATCTTCTTTCAAAACAGAATGGTAAACCATTTGTACAGATTCAAGTTGATTCAATCTCTCAGGAGTTGCTCCTACACCTGGTTCACTTAAGGAAGTTGGATCATTGGTAGTATTGTTTACTCTCTTCTCTTTTGAACTACCAATCCAAATTTGTCTCTTGCTTCCTTTCCTATAACAACTTTTGCTTCAAAACCAATTGATGCAGTCTTCAAAGGTTGAGTCTGTTGAGCTTTGGTAAATCCTGGTAGTAGCATCTTTGAAGGTTTAACATGAGCAATGTCAGAGGTTTCCTTTTCCTTATCTTCTGATATCAAGCCGACTTGAGCTATGTCAGAGGTTGCTTGCTTCACTGTCATATCAGAACTTACTACATGTTGACTCTGACCAACTTGAGCCATGCTAGGGGTTGATTGAGAAATCTTCCTTTTCATCAAAGTAAGACTAACATCTTCATAAGATATTTCTTCATCCATGACTGGCACATATACCTTTACAGGTTCATCAATTCTTTCTTTGCCCTTGGATCTTGGATCTACCTCCACTTATGATTTGGCTTTGGGTTCCTCAGAATTTGTCCTTTTCCTTAATCACAATACCCTTAGGCTTAGGTGGCTTCTTCTCCATGACTTGAGCTTTAGACTTTGAGTTGACACTTTCTGCTTTAAGCCTAGCTTCTTCTTACTTAAAAATTTCAAAGTCCATTCCTGGATTTTCTTTTAGAAATAATCTCTTTGAAATTTCTTCATCAAGCTCCATATGTCCAGTAGAACTTATCCTTTTACTAGTATCAGAACTTATTCTTCACCCAGTATCAGAATTTGTTATTTGTGTAGAAATTTCAGTTGTCCTTGATGAAGAACCTTTACCTTGACCATGACCTTTACCCATTCCATAGTTTCCCTGGTCATCTTTTCCATCATCCTTACCCTTCAGTGATTTAATAGATTTGCATTTGGACTTAATTACTTTCTCCCCCTTTTTGGCATCAGCAGGTAAAAGAAGAGAGACAAGCAATTCCACTGAGGATTGGATCTCATTGAGTTGAGTTTGATGAGAAGCTTGATTCTTTAGAATTTCATCAATCTGAACTTGTTGCTTCTCCTGAGTTTTTTCAATATACCCAATTTTATCAAAGGCTGGCTTGAAAAATCTGTACTTTTCCAATTTGATATTAATATCTTGTTGGATCAAAGATTCTTGAATTTTATTCACCTTGTCATGAGTTATGGAGTGTTGACCTTGAAGTTGCCTTGTACTCATTGCAGTAACTCTCAGCTGTGCCTTGAAATCATCATTTATCAGTATTTCATCAGCTTTGGCAAGGTGCTCAGCAATAATTTTTTTAGTAAGAACAAAACTAACAGAGTTCCATTCCTTAGTCCACTCCTTTTCTCTAAGAGTTTCACTCTAAGGTACTGGTGCATCCTCTCTAACAAACTTCTTGATTAAATCAGCTTTGCTTGGAGCTTGTTGAGGTGCATATCCTGATGGACCAGCTGCATCAACATCAACATTTACAGCAGCTTCACCAGTAAGTTCAGCATTATCAGCATCAGAACTTACAGAGCCTGCAGCATTAGAATCCTCTGATAAAATAACAGTATGTGAGGCTATAGAGGCTTCAACATCATCCTCTAAGTTCTGATCTGCAACTAAGTTCTGATCAATATCCAAATCTTGATGCCCACCTAAAGTCTGATTTTCAGCATCCAGATTCAAAATTGGTGTGGTTGGAATATCTTCATTGAAATCAGCATCTAGAATTGGTGTTGTTGGTGGAGTGAGTCGAGTTGGTGGAGCTTCCAAGTACAGAACCTCACGTACAATCAAGTTATGAATATCAATTCCAGCACTTGTACCTGGGTCTTCAACATGTACTGGATCAATTACAGGAGACACAGAAGGTGTAGACACTGTCTCTATAATATCCTCTTGTTCTTGAATAAGAGACTTGTGAGCTGATTCAACAGTAGGAAGTAATTAAATTACTATAGGTTCTGTTGGGATCAGAGATTCCTGACCCCCTTCCTTAACTATTGCTTCTAGAGTTTCTTCAGAGTGTGATGATACACTTACAGCCCTCCTGGCTCTTTGATTTTTAAGTCTCCTTGCAGAATTAGAGACTTTGGGAGAGTCATCATCAGTATTTAGCTTTCTAAGCCTTTTGAGGGGCCTAGAACTCTCAGTTTCAGTATCTTTCTGAGAAGAGATCTTCTCAGCTTCTACAATAACAGGTTCAGATATTGGAACCTATTCCTCAGTATCTGACTCATCTCTCAGAACTATTCTCCTTCTCTTCTGTTGAGTCTGAGGTACTATCTTAGTCCTCTTGGGTTTGGAAGATGAAGGCTTCACAGGATGTGCTGAAGCTTGAGGTTGAGATGTTTGAGGTTGGTGAGAGATGGTAGGTTTTGATGGCTGTTGAGTTGCCTGTGATGTGTTGGTGGGTTGAACATCAGGGTAAACAGATGTGTATATTTGTGGATCAGCATTTACCAAGATCTATTTTACTAACTGAGGAATCTGTAAGGGTCTTTGCACTTGTTTCTTAGTGTCAGCATTTAACAAATCATTAAAAGCCCTTTTTGGAAGTTTAAAGGGTGGAATTAAATCACTGGTAGGTTGGGGTTCATCAGCACAACAGAAAGTATATATAAGCTGACAGAATCTAGCAAAGTATACTATATTTCTATCCTCTGTCATCCTATCCCTTATGAAACCTAGCACAGCACTTGCAAAATCAAAATGAGTTTGATGAATAAGGGCATACCTGATTTGCTGACTCATGATGGGAATAGCATCAAAGTTGGAGCATTTATTGGCGAATGCCTTAGTGATACAATCAAAGAAACAGCTCCATTACTTTCTGATATTTGATCTTTTTAGTTGACCCAGCTTTCCCAAACTTTTCTCATAACCCAGACTGGCCATAAGCTGCTGTAAGACAGGATCCTCCACTGTTGAGAATGTGCAACATTCAGGTAAGTGGAGAGCTTTACGAACTGCTCCAGGAGTTACCATATGCTCGACATCTCCTGATGTGAAAACAATTCTTGGAGTATCAGTAGCACCACCATCATCAGAAAATCCAGTTCTCCAAAATGTTAGCACTTGTTGGCTTGATATAGTTTGAGGTTGGGTCAAAGCATACCCAATCTCACTATGAGGTAATAAATCTTGCAAAAAGTGTAGATCTGATAGAGTTTCAGCCTTGGTCAGGATTGCAGCATAATTATTTGGGACAACCTTGGCTCCATCAATAATTAAATCCTAGGGCGCCATCAGAAATAAGTGAGAAATAAAATTGCCTGAAAGGTGTTTGAGAAAATGTATGTATAGAAACCGTCAGAAAATATGAGAGAGAGTAAGAAAAGAGAGATAGTGAGTAGAATAAAATTGAAAATAAAAGATTTGAAAATCTTTTATCTCTTTTACTTAGACACCCCACGTGACGGCAGTTAACGAGAAGTGGAACAGACCTTTACACCTGTCAGCCATGCAGCAGTTAAGGCAAAAGTTAATGGGCACGGTAAATAAGTAATAATTACATTGCACGTTCAGTTTTTTAAAAAAACTGTTCCCACTAAACAAATGATTATTACTGCTTTATCTCACATAAACCAATATTCTGTAAAAATATGACCATTCAAGTATGACCAAAAATAAACCAAGTAAATAAATATTGCCACGTCAGCATCAGAACTTGATTATTATCAGGATTTAAAAGTCATCAGAATATGGCTCCTTAACTCGAAAAGTGAATGTTTATTCTTGTTATTCTTTACACAAATAGTGATATGGGTACATCAGAACTTAATCATCAGAACTTCCATCAGAACTTGTCCTCATAATTTATGCAACTTACACTTAAACTGTTCATCTAAAATAACATTGATCACCACAATAATTTTCATCATTCATATGGAGTGTATGTGCAATAAGCTAAATATCAGATAAAGAGTAAAGTCTGATTCACTTCAGTACATCTTAGAAATAAAGCATAACTAAGAACTTTACATAAAACCTGTCATTAGTCTGAAGTCTACTATAGAATGAGTTCATGCATGAGTCCACCTCAACTGTTTTGTGCTCATTTTATGCATCTTTTAAAATTCCTTTTTATAGTGGCTTCTCAGTGTAAATGAGTCACAACTGCTTATCAGAATTTATGTTGTTCTCAGAGTATTTCTCCAGTAATCAGAGAATGTGAAAAGTCACCAAGAAAATTATATTTTGCTTTTCTAATGCATATTACTTAATACCAGCAATGCACTTGGGTCTTCCCTTCCACATTTTTACTCTAGATCTCAAAGGAGTACCTGATATTTATTTCTTTTCTTTTTCTTTTGATAAGTGAGGCTTATTAGCACTTAGTACATCCATCAGAACTTAACAGATAAGAAGCATTGTTCTAGTTTTTGACTTAGTAATAAGATACACAAAGTAAACATAACTAAGCTCAGTATCAGAATTTGCTAGTGTTAAAAGATTTCCATATAAACAATTACTTCATACATGGGATCTTTAGTATATTAAAGACTACTAGGTCAATATCAAGCACAGTTATCCTCATTGGATTGAATACTCACAGAAACATTCATTTCACTATCAGAGTTTAGAAATTCACATCAGACAACAATTAGCACTTAGAAAATTTCAATTTAAGCACATAATACACAAAGATAGTAATATATGTAACTACTGATCATAAGGTCTGATGTATCAGAACATAAACTAAGCAGATTTAGAGAAAGAACCTGAAACCATTCCAAGTTCATTTACCAATCTTATAAAAGTAACTTCACACAATGGTTTTGTGAAGATATCTGCTAGTTGTTGATCTGTTGGAACAAAATGCAATTCCACTGTACCTTCATCCATATGTTCCCTTATAAAGTGGTACCTAATGCTGATGTACTTTGTCATTGAGTGTTGAACTGGATTACCTGTCATAGCAATAGCACTTTGATTATCACAGTAAATAGGGATTGTAGAATATGTTAACCCATAATCCAGTAACTGATTCTTCATCCAAAGAATCTGTGCACAACAGCTTCCTGCAGCAATGTACTCTGCTTCTGCAGTTGTTGTGGAAATTGACTTCTGTTTCTTGCTAAATCAAGAAACCAATCTGCCTCCAAGAAATTGGCAGCTTCCACTTATGCTTTTCCTGTCAATTTTGCATCCTGCAAAATCTACATCTAAGTAACCTATTAGCTTAAAGTCTGATTCTCTAGGATACCACAATCCCAGATCAGCTATACCCTTAAGATACTTGAAAATTCTTTTTACAGCTGTTAAGTGAGGTTCTCTTGGATTTACTCGAAATCTTGCACAAAGACAGGTAGCATACATGATATCAGGTCTACTTGCAGTTTGATAGAGTAGTGAGCCAATCATACCTCTGTAATCAGTAATATCTACTGATGTACCATTATCCTTATCAATTTTGTTGCAGTGGCCATAGGAGTGGATGCACTTGAACAATCTTGCTTTCCAAACTTCTTCAACAAATTTCTAGTGTACTTAGATTGACAAATAAAAGTACCTTCTTCATTCTGCTTGACTTGAAGGCCCAGAAAATAGCAAAGTTCTTCCATCATACTCATTTGATATCTTGACTGCATCAGTATGGAAAACTTCTTACAAAGTCTATCATTTGTAGAACCAAAAATGATATCATCAACATATATTTGCACCAAAAGTAAGTCCTTTCCATGGTTGAGATAGAATAAGGTTTTGTCAATAGTCCCTCTGTTAAATCCACTTTCCAGAAGAAACTAAGCTAATGTCTCATACCATGCTCTTGGAGCTTGCTTAAGGCCATAAAGTGTTTTATCAAGTCTGTAGACATGATGAGGAATTTTTGAATCTACAAACCCTAGAGGTTGTTCAACATATACTTCTTCTTCCAATTCTACATTAAGAAAAGCACTTTTTACATCCATTTGAAAGAATGTAAACTTTTTATGAGCAGCATAAGCCAAAAATATCCTTATGGCTTCCAATCTAGCAACTGGTGCAAATGTTCATCATAATCGATTCCCTCATGTTGAGAGTATCCTTTTGCAACCAGCCTTGCTTTATTCCTTGTAATTATGCCATCACTATCAGTTTTGTTTCTGAACACCCACTTTGTACCAATAATTGATCTGTTCTTTGGTCTTGGCACTAGGGTCCAGACTTTATTTCTTTCAAATTCATTTAACTCTTCCTGCATTGCTTGCACCCAATCAGCATCTTGAAGAGCTTCTTCCACTTTCTTTGGTTCAGTATGAGAAAGAAAAGAGTGATAGAGACATTCATTTGATGTTGTTGTTCTAGTTCTTATACCTGCTTCAGGATCTCCAATAATCAAGTCAGGTGTATGTGCTTTAGTCCACTTCCTTGCATATGAAAGGTTATCTCTAGAACTGGATGCTCCCCCATGATCAATGCTGTCTCCATCAACATTTTCTGATGCTCCCCCTGAAATTATGCTCTCTGAGTTGGATCCTTCAGAATTTGAGTTTCCAGAATTATCAGAACTTGAGTTTCCAGAATTATCAGAACTTGGCTCATCAGAACTTGATGAATCAGAACTTGAAGAGCCTGTTCTAGATTCTGATGCTTCTTGAGATGTGGTTGGATCTTCTATATGCTCCCCCTGCACATGTGCATTTTCCTTTGGAATAGTCACCACAATTTCAATAACATCAGAGTTTAACCCATCAGAGTTTGTAGTATCAGGATTTAGACTATCAGGATTTAGACTATCAGGATTTATAGAATCAGAATTTAAAGCTTCATTCTCAAATCTCAACTGATCATGATCATTAAAATCTTCAAGTCTAGTAATCTTCTTACCATCAAAAGAGACATTGATAGATTCCATGACAACCCTTGTTCTTAAATTGTAGACTCTGAAGGTTTTTGTGGAAAGTGGATATCCAACAAAAATTCCTTCATCATCTTTTAGTTCAAATTTAGATAGCTGTTCAGGATGAGTCTTAAGAACAAAACACTTGCATCCAAATACATGAAAATACTTCAGATTTGGCTTCTTTTTCTTCACCATCTCATATGGTGTCTTTCCATGCTTGTTGATAAGTGTTGCATTCTGAGTAAAACAAGCAGTCTGCACAGCTTCAGCCCAAAAATAGGTTGGTAACTTTGCTTCATCAAGCATAGTTCGTGCAGCTTCAATAAGAGTTCTATTCTTTCTTTCAACAACTCTATTTTGCTGTGGAGTTCCAGGAGCAGAAAATTCCTGCTTGATTCCTTGGTCTTTGCAGAACTCTTTCATAATCAAATTCTTTAACTCAGTGTCATTATCACTTCTTATGATTTTCACAGAGTCTTTAACCAATTTATCTAGTTGTTTGACATGATCAATCAAGATAGATAAAGTTTCACTTTTTGTGTGCAAGAAATACACCCATGTGTATCTGGTGAACTCATCCACTATGACCATAGCATATTTCTTCTTTTTAATAGACATGACATTCACTGGACCAAATAGATCAACATGTAGTAGATGATAAGGCTCAAGAATTGAAGATTCAGTCTTGCTCTTGAATGAAGATTTTCTTTGTTTTGCCTTTTGACAGGAATCACAAAGGCCATCAGGAGCAAATACTGATTTTGGCAGTCCTCTCACAAGATCTTTTTTGACTAGTTCATTTATATTGTTGAAATTTAAATGAGAGATTTTCTTGTGCCAATTCCAGCTTTTTTCAGTTGATGCTCTACTTAATAGACAGATTGCAGAACCATCAGTACTTATTGAAAGCTTGGCTTCATAAATGTTACCATGCCTGTATCCTTTCAGAACAACTTTGCCTATAGATTTGCTTACAACTTCACAGTGTTCTTCAAAGAAATCTACATGATAACCTCTGTCACAGATTTGACTAACACTCAGCAAATTGTGTTTAAGTCCTGAGACTAGAGCTACTTTTTCAATGATGACATTCCCAAGATTGATATTGCCATATCCCAGAGTTTTTCCCATGTTGCCATCTCCATAAGAAACACCTGGGCCAGCTTTCTCCACAAAGTCTGATAGCAGGGCTTTATTTCCAGTCATATGTCCTGAACATCCACTGTCCAGAACTAGGATGTTTTTCCTGTTGCCCTGCAATCACAAAGACCATTAATGATTAGTTTTAAGGACCCAGACTTCCTTGGATTCTTTGGCCTTTTTAAGTTTGTTAATATTTGCAGCGGATTTAGCATCAGAATTTATGTTAACAATTTTCTTATCAGAATTTAAAATATCAGACTTTGCATCAGAACTTACACTAGAAGGAATAATGTTAACTTTCTTTAAAGAAGGTTTTATTTGATAATAATCATAGTACAAACTATGATATTCCTTACAAGTATGAATGGAATGTCATAAACTACCACAATGAAAACAAGGATTTTGTGGCCTATATCTAACAGATTGACTCTTAACTCCTGATTTTGAAGGTAAGGAGTTTATGTTCTTATTCTTCCTGCAAAAAGAAGCCAGATGGTTAGAATTTCCACACTTATAACATTTCTTTCTAGGAGCATTAGGAACAGGCTTATAATCATTGCTTTTACTCACACCTTCCTTTCCATTCCTATTTTTCCTATGTGGCTTTACCTTGTTTATATTCTTAACATCTTTCAGCTTATGCTTAAGCTGCTTCTTTGTCATTAAGCCTATGTTAACTTCAGTTGGCTTATCCTGTTTTGGTTTGTCAGAAGTTAATTTCTCTTTAACTTCTGATTTATCAATATCATACTTTACAGCTACAAACTTAACAAGATTTACCTTTGACTTTTGTTTAACAACTATAGGCTCAGTTTCTACAGTTCCTTTATCATTCTTATCATCTCCATAACCTAAGCCCTCTTTCCAGTTTCCACTACTTAACAAATTTTGAGTTGTTCTGCTAGAGTTAGTCCAAGTCCTGATAATCTCTCTTTCCTTTTCTAACTCATTTTTTAGAGATTCATTCATTTTAAGCACTTCATCTCTAACATAGAAAGCATCATCTCTATCTTTCTCAGTTTGATGGAAAATAACTAACTCTTTTTCTAAATAATAATTCCTCTTTTTATAAGCAAGATTTTCAGAGGTTAATCTTTCACATGTTAAGTTTGATCTCTATAACTAATGAACATGGTTTTAAGATATCTTCTCAACTCAGTAATATCATCAGTATGAAAAGCATATGTTGTTTGAGGTACCTTCAACTCAGCAGCTTCAGAGCTGCTATCAGCATTTGCCATCAAGGCATAGTTCATCTCACTTTCAGAATCTGAAGTGTCTGTCCAGCTTTTCTTCTTTGTGACAAGAGCCTTGCCTTTACCACTCTTTACTTTCTTTCAATCAGGAGATATGTGGCCTTTCTCACCACAGTTGTAGCATTTGACATTTGAGTAATCTCCACTGTCAGAATTTCCTCCTTTGCCTTAATATTTTCTGAAACCTTTCTTATCAAAACTTGCACCTTTCTTGGAAAAGTTCTTTCCCCTTCTGAATTTCCTGTATGCAATCTTTGTGATTCCTTTCACCATAAGAGCACAGAGCTTCATCATCTCTTCATCAGGGTCCATCTGAGATAGACTTTCAGTTTCTGAATCCTCATCACTATCAGGACTTGATGACTCAGTATCAGACTTTGTGATGAGAGCCTTTCCTTTGCTTTTCTTTGAGACAACCACTTTAGGGGATTCCTCCTCAGCCTTAAGAACAACTGTCCTTGACTTTCTCCCATGCCTCTTGCTTCTTTGATCCATCTCAAGTTTATGAGTCTTGAGCATACCATAAATTTCATCAAGAACATAGTTGTCTCTTATAGTTGTGGCCTTCAAATCCCAACTTTCAGGAAGAGCTAAAAGGAATTTGAGATTTGTATCTTGAAGATCATATTCCTTATCCACCAGTGACAGATCATTCAAGAGTTTGACAAATCTGTAATATAAGCCAGTTAATGACTCATCAGGTTTTGAGTCAAAGTGCTCATACTCTTGAGTGAGTATAGTCTTCCTGTTCTTCTTAATTGAATCAGTTCCCTGGCATCTTGTCTCCAAGGCATCCCATATCTCCTTTGCAGTCTTGCAGTTAATTACCCTATTTGACATGACATTATCAATGGCACTGTTCATCAAATGTCTTACCTTTGCATCCTTTGCAATGGATGAGATATCTTCAACTGTATATTCACTCTTCTCCTTTGGTACAGTCTGTGCTGGCTGATCTGCAACTACAACAGAGAGCTTGGTTGGCTTATGTGGTCCTTCATTGATTCTGTCAAGGTATTCTGGATCTGTAGCTTCCAGAAACATAGACATCCTCACCTTCCATATGGGATACTCAGAAGGTTTCAGTATGGGAACCCTAATAGTCTCATATCGATTATGGATTTGAGTCTTTGGAGTTTCTTCAGTTTTGGTGGGCTTGGTTGGAGTTTTTGCTTCTTCAGACATGATTGTTTTTGGATCTTTACTGTATGTATGTTAACAGATTGCTCTGATACCACTTGTTAGGTCACACACACTGTAGAAGGGGGTTGAATACAGTGTTTACTACAATCAAATTAAATATAAGAACTCAAGTAACAAAACACATATTTTATTTAACACAATAAACGCTATTACAAAGAACTGTCCTCTCTCAGTGATGAACAAATTATCACGAGAGCTGCTAGGGTTACAATGAATAATAATTTCGATTAAGATAACACATATAGTGTAATTCCTATGTCTGTGCTTATATACTACACAGTTACAAGATAATCTTCTAATTGATATCGAATACAATTCTGCTTCCTAATATATATCAATCAGTTATCTTTTCTTCCAAGTATTCTATTCCTTATAGAATTCTTCTTCATCATGCATATCTCTTCTTGTTTCAGTCTCGATCTTCTTTCCGTTCAATCAGCCGCCTTCCTTATCTGAAAGCCTCCTTAAGTCCTGATATTATCGTCTGATAAATATCTTCTGATAACTTAAGTTCTGACAACTTAAGTTCTGATATCTTAAGTCCTGACTTCAGTATAAGTATTGATTTCCAGTTAAGTACTGATTTGTCCTGTTAAGTAAGATCTAAAAACTAAACACAAATCATATTAGACATGACATCACAAATATATCTAACAATCAAATCGAATATAAAAACTCAAGTAACCCTAGCAGCTCTCGTGATAATTTGTTCATCACTGAGAGAGGACAGTTCTTTGTAACAGAGTTTATTGTGTTAAATAAAATCTGTGTTTTGTTACTTGAGTTCTTATATTCGATTTGATTGTAGTAAACACTGTATTCAACCCCCTTCTATAGTGTGTGTGACCTAACATCATGTTTCAAAAATATAACTGTTGAGTGGAGAGAATATATATGGGAGTTAACAGATTTTCTAATATTTTACTTACTTTTCTATTTTTCATCTCTCTTATTCTGTCTCTCTAATTTTCTCTGAAGTGTTTTCTTTAAGGACTTTTAACAAACACTTTGAAAACACTCTCTTTCACACTTAATTTCTTACAGAAATGGTACCAAAAGACGTAATTTTCAATGGATCTAAGTTTGTTCCTAACAACTACTCCGCCATTCTTAGCAAGGCTGAAGCTCCATCGGAACTTCACTTCATTCAGGATTTTCTCGCTAATTCTGATATTGGGTATGCTTTAACCCAACCTGAAGTAATCTCTGGAACCCAAGTGCTGGAGTTTTGGAGAAGTGGAGTATATGATGATGGTGGTGCTCAAGGGTCCCCAAGTATTATCTTTTCATCATGGGAGGATGAGCATGTCGTGACATTGGCCACAGTTTGACAAGCACTGCAGGTGCCTGAGAACTGTGTTTACTCTACTGTTGAGGAGGCAGTTCTTCAAAATATGATGGCCAGTCTGTGGTATGAAAAGACATTGGCTAAGCTGGGTCAATTGAAGAGACCTTACATAAGGAGGAAATGGAGTTTCTTCTTTGACTGCATTACCAAGGCTTTTGCAAACAAATGTTCTAACTTCGATGCAATCCCCATATTCAGTCAACAAATCGGGTATGCTCTCATTCATCAAACTAATTTTGATTATGCAAGTGTTGTTTTAGGCTTTATGGGGGACAGGATGACAGAAGATAGGAATACTGTATATTTTGCTAGATTCTGTCAGCTTATCTATAGTACTTGTTGTTCTGATAAGCCCCAGTTAGCTAGTCAATCACTTTCACCATTTAGACTAGCTAAAAGAGCTTTTAATGACTTATTACCTACTGATAATAAGAAGGTTGTGTTAAGACCCCTTCGAATCCTTTATCTGTCAAACAAGCCTTAATAACCTATGATCCAGTTAAATACACTGCACTATATCCTGATGTTCAACCATCGGAACCTCAACCATCAGCACCTACCAGCTCTAAACAAACACCTCAGACTTCTCAACCATCAGCACAAACAACCAGACCTTCATCTTCCAAACCATCTAAGAGGACAAAGTATGTTCCTCAACCTCCATAAAAGAGAAGGAAGATAATTCTCAGAGATGAGTCTGAGAGTGAAGAGGAAACAATTGAAGCACGAGTTCATGCATCTGAACATGTGATAATTGAAGCTGAGAATGTTAATTCTCAGAAAGAGAAATCAGCTCAAAGTTCTGATACTTTGAAAAGGAAATCTGTAAATTCTGATGCTGCTGAAGCAACTCCTTCATTAGCAATAAGATTGAAGAAAATGAAGGCTATGGGGTATTTGGCTAAGGCTATATCAGAAGATACTGAAGAAGCTGAGGAAGGGGATCATGAATCTCTGATCTCACAAGAACCAATTATCATTGAAGCCCTTCCAGCTCAAGCCAAAGACACTGCTAATGACACAGTTATTACCCCTCATGTCTCTCCTATTAAAGCTACAGATGATGCTAAAGAATAAACTGACAATTCTGAAATAGATATTCATAATTTGAATATACCTGAAGTTCTTTATCTGGAAGCTCCATCTACATCAAAGACACCAGCTCTGGAGATAAATTCTGTTAATCAGAATTTAGATGATGTTATTCCTGAATCTCCAGTTGCTTCACACACTGTTGAGCTATCAGAACATAATGAGTTTTCCTCAAGTTCTGATGACAGTGTTTCTGTTGAGACTCCAGTACCTACTCTGGGCAAGGAAGAATTGCTGAAGAAATTTGTTGAAAAGGAAGCACCTATTTCTTGGGAGGATACTCACAGAGGTGTTCAGTGGACCAAAAAGTGGAATGAATCAGATTTCATTCCCTATTCTAAAGTTCTGACAGAGCATATTACAGAAGCTGATGAGTTGCTTACAACTGCTGATTTCAAGACACAACTCAAGATCAGATCTCTATCTACAAAAAATCTCCAAGGTCTACATACTTCTACTCATGAAAAGGTTGATACACTCAGGGAACAAGCTGATAAGTTTAGTCTACAGATCAAGCTTGACAATAACATGTATATCAGACCTATTTCTGAAAAAGTAGCAGCCATTGAGAAAACTCAAGAGAAGCAACAGGCCCAAATTGCTGAGGTTCTGGCTAATCAAGCTTCTTTGAAAGCTCAATTGGATGAAATCCAATCTTCAGTTGAACTTCTTCTTTCTCTCTTACTTCCTGATGATTCCAAAAAGGGGGAGAAGGTAGTTAAGTCCAAATGTTCACCTACTCAAGAACTGAAGAAAAAGGATGATAAAGGTGATGACCAGGGAAACTCTGAAAAGAGCAGACGTCAAAGAAAAGTTCAAGGAAAATCTTCTATTCATAACAATTCAAGTTCTGTTGTTGTGAATGCTCAAAGACTGAAGTCAAGTGGTGATAAGCAAAGTCTGATGTCAAGTTTTGATATTCTGATTCAGTCAGGATCTGAAGACTCTCAGAAGTTTTGCAAACTCTGAAGTTAAAGGGGAAGTAGACTACGGTTTATTACAAAGATCCTAAAATCCAGACACTTGATGAGGAGATAGCAAGAAGTTTATTTCTGAAACATAATCCAGGAATGGATTTAGAAACTCTCAAGGAGGAAGAAGCTAGATTTGCTGCTGAGAAGACAAATCCCAAGTCTAATGCTTCTGATGTAAAGAAACCTCTAAGGCCTAAGGAAAAAGGCATTGTGATCAAGGAAAAGTCAAGTTCTGAAACTTCAAAGTTCAAGACTAGATCACAGACTGAGAGTGATCCCAAAGACAAAGGGAAAGGAAAAATTTATGAACCTACTAAGTCACTGGACTTGAAAACTTCTCAAGATCTAATGAAACCAGTGTGTAAAATGGTTCAAGTAAATGATGATAATCTTGTTGAAGATGAAGCTGTTCAAATTCTGAAAAGAAGAAAGATAAATGAAGATTCTAAAACAACCTTTGACACTGCTCAAGTTGTTGTTCAGAATAAGGGACAGTAAGTTACAAAAGAAACAGCATATTCTGATCAAGCTATCAAGACATCAACTACTGACAATGCTCAAGTTGATTTGGATAAAATGACAATTGCTGATAAGAAGAAGCTGTTATGGAAGAAAGCTACTCCAGTTGAACCAAAATCGAATCTCGTGATTAATCAACTTGCTACATTTGGGTTGAAATCCAAGCAACCTAGAGATAGAGTTGGATTAGGTTCTGATGAAAAGAAGATTCAAACATGAGTAGAGGTTACTTTAAGAGATCCTTTCATATTGACAGACAAACCATATGAACAAATCAAACAAAGGCACCTTGACAAGGTGTTGTCTGCTGAAGTTGTGATAGATGATCATGATAAGGAGAATCTAAAAGAGAAATTGATCTTATTTCTCAATGATGGAAGGACTTATAGATTAGCTGATACTGATGTATTAAAGAAGTCTATCAGAGAACTTCAACTTATTCACTATCTTCTGGAAGTAAAATCTGATGTTACAAGAAGATGGTCAGAATACATTTTGAAGGCTATAAGAGATCTATTCAGAATCTCTGTTACAAAGACTTCTCATTACAGTCCAATGATTACTGAAGGTGATAAAAGAGAAATTCCTATGCTGAAGAATTCTGCTAAGGTGGAAGTTATTCTGAAAGGAAGATGCTTATGTTATAATGAAAACTCTTCACATCCTAAGGTTATCAGACTTAGTGATGGACTTGAAATAACATCCATTCAAGCTCTCAGAACAGCCATTTATCAAATTGGTGATAGTAAAGAAGAAGAACTGATGCAGGTCAAAGCACAGTTAGCTGAAGTTCTGAAGAGCTGAAGATAATCTGATAAATGATTTTGTTAAGAATCATTATGGATTCATATTGATTCAGTGATGTTGGTAAAGCTAGATGTTTTGTAAGTTGTAATTAATAGTCTTATTAAACTCTTATTGCATTTGAACTTAAATGTTTTTGACATCATCAAATCTGTTAACTTGTACATTCTTGCATAATTTACAAGTTGGGGGAGATTGTTGGATATATTTGAGATGTCATGTCTAATATGTTTCATGTTTAGTTTTCAGATCTTAACTAACAGGAAATATCAGTTCTTACTGGAATCAAGACTTACTAGAAGTCAGGACTTAAGGATATCAGGACTTAGATTATCAGAAGATAATATCAGAAGATGGATATCAAAACTTAAATACTAGAGGACTAACAGTTAAGGAAGGAAGTTGATTTACAGGAAAGAAGATCGAGACTAATACAAAAAGAAGATATGCATGGAAAGAGTTAGAGGACTAGAAGAATTATATAAGATATCTGATTGATATATTTTAGGAGACATATATATATTCCATATCAATTAGAAGTTATCTTGTAACTGTGTGTCTATATAAACATAGACATAGGTTTACTCTATAAGAGTTACGATCATTGAGAAGATCATACATTGTCATCTAGCAGCTCTCGTGATATTTGTTCATCACTGATAGAGAACAGTTCCATTGTAACAGAGTTTATTATATCGAATACATCTGTTTTCTGTTACTTGTGCTTTAAATCAATTTGATTGTATTCTACACTGTATTCAACCCCCTTCTACAGTGTTGTGTGACCTAAGATATTATGTGATTATTATGTGATTTTTGGTGAATTATCTGATGATTGGTGTTGATATTTGGATGTCTATATGTGATAAAGTATAGGTATGTTAATGTAATTATGTCCAGATTAAAATATAGATAATTAAGGTATTTTTTTGGTAATTTTTGAAGTATTATATGATTTTTTATTGATTTATGAATTTATTAACTATTTTCTGAATAAATACAAAATTATTTTATAAAGCCGGGAATCGTCCAACCTTAACTGTTTTTGCGTTTTTATACCCCGAAAGTCTTCCGAAAACTCCTTCCAAACCTAATCTGGTAATTTCGGATATTTTCCGTGTTTTGACTTTTTCGATCCGGATTACGGTTTGACCCGTGTGCGTACCAGCGCAAGATTTTCGATACGATAATCATTTTGGTGAATCAACAAAACCAGTACTCTCGAAATACGGGATATTATTACATTATTTTCGTATAAAATGTTTTATAAAAAGCCCGGTTTGGATAATTATCCAATACGGGTACCAAATCGGATCATTTTTGCAGTTACTTAGGGCTAAGTAACTAATTTATCAATCCAAAACGATCCAAAACGATCCAAAACGAACCAATATTCCATATATATATATAGCCCTTTTATTATTTCATTTTATTCATATAAATATAATTGATCAGTCAAAATATAGAAAATACAAAGAAAAACCCTAAAAACGTTATGTTCTTGAGAATCAAACGTACGAACGAAGGCGTTATCGAACTCTGATTCAGGCATGCTATATATCAAATCGAAGCTCTCGAAAAGACCTTTCTGAATCAACCATCACTTTTGGTGTAGAAATCAAGGTTAATTTTTTATTTAATTATTTTATTTCGAATTATTTAATGATTAAATTATGAAATTTTGTTCTTGATGTTGTTGATATGATTTGATGGCATAATCACGTAGATAATTTTCTCCTGATCAATTTGGTATATTAAATGTCAAAAATAGAGTTCACTAACATGTTTAAAATTGAGTTTGATTCTCGAATTTATGAAATTAGGGTTTAAATCGTTTGAATGTTCATGATTGAGAATTGAGGATTTTATTTTTGTTGATTCTTGGTAAAATCGAATGGTATATACTTGTAGATCGTTCAAAACCCAATCGATTCATGTAGATAGAAGTAATGTTTGATTAAAGATTCGACGAAGTCTTATTTGTCGGAAAACTTAAGCTTTTCGCCGGCATCAATCGCCTTCGGCAGGAACCTGTGAAATACGAATGATTTCGGATCGATTATGACACCACAAGGTTGTTGTGTTGTTGTTATTCTTGTTTGGACTGAGTAGCAGGTTGAACGGGATGGTTTGGATGAGGAACGGAGCTCGCCGGGATTAAAGAACCCCGCTGGAAACTGGTGATGTTTCCAGAATCCGGTCGGTGTTCAACCCGACCCGGATTCGTTCTTGGGTGACCCGTTTTGGACCATCCCCGACCTGCTTTTGATCCAACATCCCCTAATTCTATTTCCTTAAAACTATTTCTGGATTTATTTATTTAAAAATTCATTATTTAATCCTAAATTCATTTTTAAATTTCCAAAATTCATTTTTATGATTTAAAAATTCAGAAATAAATCTGAATTAATTATTTAATTAATTTAATTAATAATTAATTATTTAATTAATCAATTAATTTAAATATTAGTTGATTAATTAATTTAATTAGTTATTAATTAATTTTAATTGATTATTTAATTGGATTTAATTATTTCTTTTGATTT
This sequence comes from Apium graveolens, assembly GCF_009905375.1. Lineage (NCBI taxonomy): Eukaryota > Viridiplantae > Streptophyta > Magnoliopsida > Apiales > Apiaceae > Apium > Apium graveolens. The sequence goes on from NC_133652.1 coordinate 190,564,910, forward strand.
AAAAATTCCGAAAAATAGTTTCGAGTTTTAAAATATTATTTTAAATTATTTTCAAGGCTCGATAATTATTTTAAATTCAGATTCGGGTGTTTGAACCCAATTATTTAATTATAAATTGATTCGGAGACCCGTTTTAATTCCGAAAAATGTTCAAAAATTCGTATTAATTACCTGGAAAATTATTTTGACCCCGAATCTTCTTTGAAGAATTACTTTGATCGAATATCTTGTGTGATATATGCTACATGCTATCTGATTGATGTGTTATATGCCTATGGGGTTATTGTTTGACTGTTTTATTCGTAACTTTAATCCGTATGTCGGATTTGGGTAAAACGAAGGGTAGATAAAAGTTTATGACGTCTATGTGACGATTATAATAATATGAGATTAAAATTTGAAAGATACTTGTGATGCCTAGCAAAGTAAGCGAGGCATAGAAAAACGAAGTCAGTGATCCGTAAATAGAACTGAAGCGTAGAAAGAGAAGGCAACTGATTGATGAGTGGAAGCAAGGCATAGAAAAAGAAGGAAAATGATTGATGAATAAAACTATTAGATGAGTACCAGTAAAGTTGGAAAATCATCGGTGATAAGGCAAGTACTTCTGAACCTTCTTCAAGATATATTGCAAATTTTTTCAAACTTTCTCATAATATGTTGCTAGTATTCAAAATAAATCATGTTTTATATTGCAAGCGCTTTAAACTATTTCACCTTGAACCCTGATTCTTATTAATCTTGAGCCATAAGCCTTATTCTTCATAAACCATTGATTCTTGAGTTCTCAGATACGAGCCAGACACATACAATACTACTCCATAAATACATATCCACCACATACTGATTTCTGATATTGAATTGCTTGACTTACCAATCTTTATTCCTTGTTTAACAGAAGACCAATCCTTGTAACCCTTGAACCCTTGGTCTTCTACTTTCTGATTCTTTCCTTGATTGAAAGCCAATCTTTTTAATTCCTTGTTATACCTTCAAGGTATTGTGAATCACCCTATGTTTCAAGATAAATGTTGTTATGATTCAGCTTATTAAATTACATTGGTTATCATATTTAATTATTTTAGAATTGGATGGTTTTATAAATGTGGACCAGATTCGTGGTCGGACCAGATTCGTGGTCATAATAGGCCAATACGTGCCTTGGATCCAGTATATAGAGCAAAGCTGGGAGCCTTGCTCGAGGTTAGTGTGTGACTTATCAGCAGCCTAACCTTGGTTTTTAAAATGAAAAGTGAATATCCAATTCTAATCATTGCTTATTCATAAACTTGATTCTTATGAATCATTTCAATTGGTTATTGTTTAACCTCAGTTATTGCTATTATGACTTGCTGAGCTAGTTAGCTCACTCTTACAAATCTTTTTATAATTTCAATAGTTGAAAAGGAAATTGTTGGTAACGAGGATTCCCTGTCCAGTGTGCGAGCTAGGGTTCCCGGTTAAGTTGGATCGATCTAGCAGGAGCTCTATATTGTAAATGAGTTATGTAAGATTGTAAGAACAATATCATTATCAATTGTAAGTTGAACTAGTTGGGATTTGGTACGATGTAATAAAAGGTAAGGTTGTTGCTTATTTTCATACTTTAACCTGTTGTGATACGTGATTTTGTAAAGAAGGGTCAATGCATATAGTATTTTATATACAGGTTATATATTGTGGTGTGTGTGTGTTGTAAGCCCCAAACTTTTAACATGGATTTGGAGGTCGTCACAGGTTTAATATCAGAGCTACATGTTATAAGTCACTGAAACAAGCCTAGATTATCGGGAATGAATAGAGAGTTATGATTAGGATTAAGAAATAGAAAATAGGACGTCGAGAGGTTGAGTACGACTGTATAATAGGTTTTGATATGATTCGTGATGAGATTCGAGATTCTTATCTGGTGACGTGATTTTCAGATAGCAGCGATGGCAGATTTTTTTATTTCGGTATTGTCTGATCATTCGGAGCATTCAGTCGGAGGACCATCATCTGATTCACGCCCTGCTCGTCCACCGGTGTTAGCCACGTCACATCCTATTGCGGAAATTGCACATTTTCATGTTATTATCCCATCCCCTGATGTGAGACTACCTATTCGGGAATCCCCCACATGCTAATTCTGGTTCTACCAGATATTCAACTGTGAGTGCATATTTTCTATCTACTCTGCACCTTGTTCTATAACATCCATTTAGAACTCGCCTTATGAAGTAAAAACATCTAGGAGGATGGATTCGAGAGCTACAACATATGGTGAGTACACGAGGTATTAAGAAATGTGAGAAAGAACCTAGAGTCAGGATAAATGTGTTTTGGAAGATAGTCGCTACCAGGTTATATGGAACTACTAATAAGTTTTCCACCCATGATTATCTTGTGAAGTGAGCTAGATGGATTTTAAGGGAGTTTGAGAAGATTGGAAATCGAGTGTTTCTTGGAAGTAGATGATGATGATGTGACCAAACATGATGCGTATAGTGGTAATGTGATGTGATATTAGCCGATCTTGTTTTATAAAATAGATTTGATAGACCTATTATACTTAGTAATCGTAAGGGATGATGATGGGAGTGTTACCAGTATGGGAAGTTAGAAGTAAAGTTACGAATAAGATAATATGCAATGGTAACTGGAGTTTTTCTCAACCAATGAAGGCAAATGAAACTAATAAAGGGTAGAAGATATATGGAAATGAATAGGCTCTTACCTGATTATTTCCCTAATTTGATACCTTATAGTTGTTGAGAAGGACGACAAACAACTCATATAGTAACGATAACCAGGTGTACGACATTTTAAAATTTTAAACAGTTTTCAAAAGAGATTTTCTTAACAAAATTTTTCTAAAAGTCCTTTAAACAAAACAAGTTTTAAAAACTTGGTTGTCAAACTACTACTTAAGTTTCTTTTTTGTTATAAGATTCAGATTATCCAAGAGAATACTTGTTCTAGAAGTTAGTATGGTACATGTAAAAGGCCAAGTGCACTCGCTATTATGGAAAAGATGTGTTTATTCTTAACAAAAGAGTACAAATCTTGTTTGATAAGTTTAACGACAGAACCAGTGTACGGAGAAACTATTCATCCAGTTTATGGGACTATTAGATTTCAAAGAATACGTCGATTTACAAGAAGCCGAGTATGACCAAAGAAGATTGAGAAAATTTCCAAACCTTTCTAAAGGAAGAATGTTATTAGCAAATGAGTGGATATGTTGAAGGATCAGTAGTGTAAGTGAAATTTGAAGTTATGATTGTAAATCTCGTAACTAGTGCAAATAGGGTCGAATTATAGAAATATTAAACATGGAAGCACGACACTGAAGATACAAGACCTAATCAATGGGAATTTATTCTAATGATCGATTTAATAAGGCATTTCAGAGAACTTTCTAAAGCTAATATATGACTCGGAATGGGATATATTGATCGAATCAGCGTTGAAGCTGTAAATAGATGAAATATGGATGGCGACCACTGATATCATTCTTTCCAATATCCTATATACTCTTATGAATCTTGAATAAAATATGAACTTCTTTCATAATCAGCTCTATGAGGTGATAAGAAAATTGTTATACTCCTTTTAAAAAATCATTTTTTCCTTCAAGTCTTATTTTCTGAATGAGATAAGCAGTGTTATAGTGTGATGCTTTGTCAAAATGACAAAGAGTCTGGTGGGACGCCACCTAAACATGTGTTGTATGCCATATAGTGTGAAAGACTGGCCATCTTGAGTACAAATATGGTTGTCTCACTCATATACAAATCATTCATTCTTTCCTCTTAATTTATGATTTCTTGATTCATGGATCCTTCCGATTGTTTCCTTGTACTCTTATTCCTTACAAAAGGTTTCCAATCAGAATCATATACACAAATTCCTTCTGGTGTAAGGGCTATCCTTTGAATATTTTAAAAAGGAAGTGAAATGAACTCGTGTAGCAGATGAAGTTATATGATGAGTATGGATAATTGTAAGTCAATAAATGGTGGACATTTAGGTGTAGAGAAGAACCATTATGCCGATAACGGTATTGTTGCGAGGACATCACATCAGAGGCGAAAATCTGTATACACAATACGTTGCAAGTATGAGATTTTGGCGTGAATTGTAGTAGTTAGCGAACCGTATGAGGTAAATTAACTAGAGAAATAAGAAATTAAAGTTGCGTATATCTGATAAGGCAAATGATTGATTGGACGGTGGAATCGAATGAAGAAATTCTTAATAATAACTAGATACTCAATTAATACGTTGTGAAGATGAAGCTTACCTAAATCATGTGGGAGATATTTGTCATGAAGATTCAAGATCGAAGAAATGCTAGTTACAAATAAACTTTGAGTATGTTCAACAAGGGATGGTTGGGCTTTCCTACTCAAGTAACTGAGTTAGGGTAAATTTGATGCTTATAACTCGGTCAGCAAAGAAGGTTCAGTATGGAAATACATAAGGGGAAATGAAGGTATGGTGGTTTTACTGTAACAATTTTTAAGACGTGATGCTTTAAAACCAAATGAATTCTTTCACAAGATTATAATAGTGTTGGTTAAGACCACGTGCTGGTTATCAGAAGTTGAACAAGTTGACTAATAGGAATAAGTGTATGTTTTCAAGGATGGATAACTTGCTAATTAGAGAGCTTGAATTGGAACACGAACTAGCAGAATTTTAGAATAATTTGTAAATGCACTCATTAGTGATATTCTGTTACAATCAGAAGATATGAGAAAAAGGTATGGTATAATAAGAATTTCTTGCTATAATCTTAAGTTGAACTAGAAACATGGGTTGTACTGATTAATATTACATGCGGCGGTGGTGAGTTTAGAAAGTGGCAGTGGACTGGTATATTTGAGGGTTGATTGTTGGTTGTTTGGTTGATTGTGGGTTTCGGCCTTAGCCCGACTGGTAGTCAATAATATAAAGGAGTTGCTGCCCAAATTTTTTAGAAAATACCATACTCTTAAAAATAGAAAGTATACTTCCATGTGTTATTGATATTTATGTTGATACTCCAAACAATTGTGATCTCGGCTCTTGAAAAAGGTTATTACAGCCAGTCCGACTATATATAATTGGTCTTTGATTTCAATTAGCTAGTCATCACTTAGTGTAATTGATCAATTAAGTGAGTTAATTGGTTAATTTTACCAATTAATGGTTAGTTAGAGGCATTTCCAGATGACATTCCAAAGTTATAATGAGCCCTAAATTGTGAATCTCTTATTCAAATGATTCCTAAAGGCATACGTAAGTGAAGCGTGGACGGCGACCAACACTGATATTCTTTCCATTAAAACGATAGCATATGTTCTTCTTGATCCTTGGATACATATGAGCTCCTTTTATTGATAAATCATTTGAGGCAAAAATGAAAGAAAATTTATTGTATTCCTTTTGAATTATTTCTCTTCTCAAATTATTGATTCCGGATTAAGACAAACAACATTGTGATGTGACGCTTTATCGAAATGACGGGGAGTCAGGTGGGACGCCACCTAATCATGTGTTGTATGCCATATAGTATGAAAGACTGGCCATCTTGAGTACGAATATGGTTGTCTCTTTCATATCTAAATACTCTCTCATTCTTCTTCCTTCAATTTATTGACTTACAGATTCTTCCAAACGGTTGTTGCATTGTTATTCGTTATCCAGTTTTCAATCAAAAATCATATTCACAAACTCTCCTCTCGCGTAGAGTTTTTCTTTGACGATTATAAAATAAATGGAATAATCCCGTGTGACAGGTAGAATTATGTGTCGAAGGTGGATATGATTGCAAGCCGGCAAATGGTGGACATCTGCGGGCAAGGAAGAAGGAATTCACCGATAACGTGGATGTGATTAAGACATCAAGTCAGACAGTTGTTCTTGTTAGGGGGATCTCACCAGTAAGATAGGCTGTAATAACGATGCGCTTTAAATCAGGATAATTTGACGTTGTGCTTTACGGCAGGAGAATTTGACGTGAGATGAATGGTTAGTGAACCATAATAAATAAATAAGTTATAAAATAAGGAAGTAAGGAGGTATGCATCAGACAAAGCAGACGAGTGTCGGGACGACAATCGAAGGTCAAGGGAATTCTGAACAATAATTCAAAAAGGCGATTAATACGTAAAGCATTCCTTCGTCGTGGGAAGATTCAAGATCGAAGACACCTTAATTGCAAACAAATTTTAAACATGTTCTTCAGTAAATTGTAAAGTTTTCTAACTTGAGTAAATAAGTTATGAGGAATTCAATATCTATAACTGGATCAGTGATGAAGGTTCGATATGGGAACCTAAGTGGGAATGAAGTAATGATGATTCGACTATGAAACTTTTAAGAAATAATGATCTGACGATTGAGTTTCCCCCAGATTGCGACAATAATAATGAAAACCATGTGTGGTTATTCAAAGATAAACATATTAGTTAATGGAATTGAGTGTGTATCTTCAAAGATAGAATATTGGTGTGATTATTTGAAGGATGCGGCATAATTCTTAAATGTTATTATACACAATTAGTAATGGCAAGAAATAGATTAAAAGAATAGTAAAATAAAGTTTTTGGGAGACACCAAGATAATTTTAAGTTCATTAGTAATATTTTTTAATATTCTGAAAGAACTGAGAAAAGCATGGCTATGTTAATCATTGTTAGGTTAAGACCCTATTCCAATTAAAAGATATATGTTATGTTAATAGTACATCTGATTATCAGCATGATGTATCCTGAATTATGTTGAACTGATGAGTTTGATGAAAGGAAGTGGATCGATATGTTTGTGGATGGTTTGGTTGATTGATGGTGTCGGCTTGAGTCCGACTGGTAATCGATGGTATAGGGGAAGTGCTGCCCAAATTTTCAGAGATTATCCTACTTTTAAGAATAAAGAAGTATATTCTCATTCCCAGTTGTACTCCAAGTGATTGCGATCTTGGTTCTTGAGAAAGTTGTTATGACCAAACCGACTTTATATAATTGGTCTTTGATTCCAGTTAGCTAGTCAGCACTTGGTTTAATTGATCAGTTAAGAGAATTAATTGATTAATTTTACCAACTAATGGTTAATTAAATGGAGATCGGTTCCAATTAGATTAAGTCAAACTCTAACATGATTTTCAAATCCGAAATCAAAGCAATTAGGAATTTGGAGGAAGTGATGGCATTAGCAGAAATTGGAAGTTGAGTAGAATTAGTGTGATGTTACTGCAGATGTGCGAGGTTTTATCTAGATGAATAGGCCTTTGCAATAAACAAGAAGAGCGTTTTAAGAACTGAAGGTGTAAGACAAAACACATAGATTCTATCATCTGTAATAACGTTCCAGGAAGGACTTGAATGTATACCCATGTCGAATGGCGATTGAGTGAAAGTTGTTGTAAAATAGTGGGAAACTCGTAAATCCAAGAATCAGATGTAAGACGGAAACTAACGAAGTCCGCATGTGAATTCATGTAAAAGAAATGTTAATCAATTGGGGAAAGGCAAATATTTAATTAGTGATAAGTTAAGCGAGGCTAAGAAAATAGCTACCGATGAATTTTAATAATTCTGTTAGTAAGAATTTAAATATTATAAATAAAAGCCTTTATTCCAGTGTTAACTTCAAAAATGGTTTATCTAATAATGAACATATTAGTATTATCAAGAAAAAGATATTCCTTACGTTAAAAGAGATAATAAATAATGAGAATGGAGAACTAATTAAGAAAAGAAGTGGAATCAAAAGGATAATAAAGAAATTTTATGAAATAGTCCAAGATATGCAAATTGTGAACGTCAGTTGTTCTAGAACTGATAGGGGAATGAAGTGAAACGTCGATAATTGGAGATAGGAATTTCATTCAAATATATTAGTGGCGAAATCTTAGAGAAGCATGTTATAATGAATTTTGTAATATCCGGAAAAATTATGTGAATATTATATGTTAAATAAATAAATATTAGGTGGTTTTATAAGTTAACATGTTTATTTCCATGATATTACATGTTTTAAAATGCTATTTGTGTTTCTATGTAGACCAAAATTTTTTTTGACTAATTAATAAGTGTTTAAACTGCAATTATATGAATTGATCTGTCATTTGGACTTGTATTTAATTACGTCTTTATCGAGGTGCCTGTTTCATCTCGTGTATGTGCATTTGAATGTATTTTATGCGTATTCGGGTTTTTCTGTTAATTTAAGTACCGTGTTGTTTTTCAAAATCGAGCGGAGCGGGACCCCACCGGGACTTCAAACCCCACAAAATCTGTGTTTTAATTTTTATAAAATTATTCGTATTTCAAATACCTAGTATTTCTGCATTTTTGAATTATTCGCAATTTTTGGGGAATTTTGACATTAATATTGTATTTTATTGTTTTTAAAATTGTTCCCCTTAATTATTATTTTTGGCCCTAATTATGATAATTAGGGGATAAAAACACCCTTAAATGATTTTAGAGTATTGATTTTTCAGATAATATAAATAGTGGAAACTGATTTTTTTATTCATTTTATTTATAAAAATTTCAGAAAATTCAGAATTTCTCAAGAATAACTTTGGGGGTGAAATCTCTTTCTTCAACTTCAATCACGATTTTTGATCGATTTAGAGAACCAGATCAGACGTTCTAGTAGTCAAAATCATCCTCTCGACGAGAGCTTTCTATTGAATCGAGTAGCAAGGAGTACGGTCAAGTGTTAGACGGAGATAGTTGCCAGCAGCTATAAGCAGAGTTATAGTAAGAGGTCATCGAGCATACCAGGCAAGTATCCCTAACTTCACTTATCATTCAAGTGACGTTTATTTTGAATCATATTATGCAAGTATTTATATCTTCATGTATCATTCAAGTGATAGTGACTCTGAACTTTATTCTTTCAATTTCCATACTATTCTAAGTTCAGAATAGTTAAACGTTTTATATTTCGCTATAAAGTACTGGAACGTTGAATTGGGACATGTTACCATACTATTCTAAGTGCAGATATATTACCTTTTTATTTGAGTACTCGTGTTTTGGGACATGTTTCTACGAACCATGATCCAATACTATCACATAGGCTGATCAGCATGTGATAGTACGTCCGTCGGAGTTAGAATCCAATCTAAAAATTATCGTTTATTGCTGATAGCTTGTGAAGCTTTTATTATTGATCAAATATCACTGATTTTATCCTGTTGTTCAATTACTATCAAAATGTGGTTTATCATTTCAAGCACGCTTTATACTGCTTACTAAGCATTTCTTTCGCTCATACTTGTTCCTCAATCTAATCTTTCAGCTAAGCCAGAGCAGGCTTGAGTTATAGGTTTGATCAGAAGTCGAGTGCTTGTTGATAGTTGGGTGTATTTTCCAGGTAGACTGTTTTGGGACGCTTGAATAAGTCTAGAGGTTTGTAATAAAATTTGAATAATCTGTAAAACTAATAGGTTTATGGTTTGTAATAAATGTTGGTTTGTATTAGTGTATGTTTCATATTATAACCTGTAATCAATCCAGTTGCATGCAAGGGGTCATATTTATTATATTATTCCGCGGTGATTATTTAATTATGGTTTATTGGATAGTGACCCCCAAATCGAGACCCCGGGTTTGGAGGGCGTCACAGGTTGGTATCAAAGCTACATGTTATGGTCACTGAAATAGGCTTAGGATTGTCATAGACGAGTCATAGGAAGATCAAATAAGATAGGCACGTGTAGTTTAGCTCTTATAAGGTTAAATTTAGGTTACTGGGTTGGGTTATAGTTAAGTTGTTCAGGTTCCCTATTTTATGTTTAGCTCTTGGCTTTTGTGCCATTGCTTTGCTATTTTGTTGGCTTTGAGGATGGTAAGAAGTGATGAAAAGAGGTTGGGAGGTTGTGGTGCAACCCTATCCACCGTTTGTTGGTTTATTTGAGATTTTGAGCAAGGGTTTAAAAGGTTTGGATAATTCTTCATAAATTTTCTTTGTGTTGTTATTCTAAAGATAATAAGTCGGATTGTGTGATAATCATGTCGCTTGTGTTAATATGGTAGCAAGTTTATGATATTTTGAGAAAAGATAATGCTTGAGAATTTTGATATGCTAAAGAATTGCTACTTATTTGACACAATGCTTGATAGATTATTATATATGTTGCTTGTTTTCTTATCAGATTAATGGCACCAAAGAGGAGGAATAATTCAGGAGAGGATCGTACCGAGAGTCAGACGGATCCAGTGATTGTCCAGATGTTGGGACTGATGCAACAATAGATGTTACATCTTACGCAGCAGCAAGAGCAGCAGCAACGGTAGCAGCAAGCAGCACCACCACCTGTAGTGACTTTTAAGCAGTTTCAAGCTGTGAAGCCACCTGAGTTCAAGGGAAGTGCTGATCCCCTGGAAGCCAATGCATGGCTCAAGGAGATGGAAAAGGCTTTTGAATTAGTCGGAGCAGGAACTGAACAGAAGACCAAGTTTGCAAGCTACTTTCTGAAGGGCGAGGCGAACTATTGGTGGGAATCCACGCGAGCATTGGAAGGAGGTTAGTTTATAACTTGGGAAGGGTTTACAGAGCTGTTCCTAGAGAAGTATTTCCCGAGGTACATGAAGAACCAAATAGAGATCAAATTCTTGAACTTGACCCAGGGAGATCTTATTGTCGCTGAGTATGAAGCTAAGTTTACTGAGTTAGTGAGGTTTATGCCAGATCAGGTTGACACAGATGAAAAGAAAGCCAGAAGATTTGAACAGGGATTGAAATTTTGGATTTAGAATAGGGTGGCCATGTTTGAATTTACTTCATATGTGGCAGTGGTTCAGAAAGAAATGGTGATTGAAAGTAGGAGTGACATGTCACCGAAAGGAAAGGATGGGAAGAAAAGGAAAATAGAAACCTCAAAAGGAGGTCAGCAACAAGGTAATTTTCAGGGCCGTTTCAACAAAAGGCCAGAATTTCAGGGTAATAGGAATGTGGGATTCAAGAAACCACAACCAGGGAATGGGAACCATTTTCAGAATTCAAATTAGTAGAGGCCAATCATCTGCGAGTGCCAGATTGCCAGTTTTGTGGTAGAAAGCCTTTGGGAATTGTAATGCCGATGTGACGTGTTCCAAGTGCGTCAGGAAGGGACACTTTGCTAATATGTGTCAGAATCCAACTCAAAGTCAGAATTTGGGAACCAGTTGTTATAAGTGTGGGAAGCCAAGACATATCACTATAAATTTCCCAACATAAGGTACAACGAGCAACACACCAAGGCTTACAGGTGCTCCATCTCAGGGTGTACCAAGGATTGAAGGACCATTAGCCTAACCTGTCACACCCCCAACTTAAATAGCAAAATAATTATAGCTATTACATCATTTTAATGAGTATTACACAACCAAAATCCAAGATCTTACAGTTTAGGGTTTGGAACAGCCCAACACTACCAACTATTACATCTGATTACAAATACCGAGTCCTCGCACAACTATTATTACTTATTCTACCTGAGCTCGAACATAAGCATCAGCATCACAGGTTTTACGGGCAGTCTGCTTGAATCTAACCATGGCTGCTAGCTGTAATATCAGGATAAAGCAAGAAGTGAGCCAAAAGCTCAACAAGTGCTAACAATACAACGCAAAGCATAAATCGAGATATACCTTTAGGAATGACAATGGAATGACATAATCAATGATAATCGAGAGATAAAACTTATGTGAGTTGGCATCATTTTGCTTGCATCAAAACAAATTTTAAAACCATTCTTAATCAAAATCATTTTATGACGCTACGGATTACAGCCGGTGATCAGCCGCGAAGTAATCCCGAACCTCGCTGGGTTCTAAAACATTATTGGGAATCCCTAGGCAACTTTTAAGCCTAATATAAGTGTGGAAAGGACTCGCGTCTCAGTCCAGATCCACCATTCAAGAAAACATTTGTCCCCCTTTGGGACTGAAAAATCCACCTTTTATTCATTTTGAAAACTGATGCCGATTTATGACAAAATCTCTTTTGACTGAAATCATTTTTATCAGGGGATTATAGATCAACTTGAAACACTGGAAATATGACACTAAATCTCAGGGCCATGATCCACTAGACTTTACTATATTAGGGTAATCGAGAGATTTCCATAAACAAGAATTTTGACAAGGAAATTAAGCAAGGCTATTGGATAATATGAAATAGTAATGCCAAACTAGGCTTAAAGCAATGGTTGTAGACAAGGTATAGGTATTAGAACATCAAGAAGATAAGCATCACTGGTTCCAATAGGATAGAGGTGCTAAAATATAAAGGAAGTGATCATCAGCTCAAGATATAACAGGGTATCAAGCTTTAGGGTAAGGATAGGGTTATCAAACAATCATGAATGAATTTAAGAAAAGATTGGCTTTTAGGTATCAAGATAAAGTTTCTATCGAGGTTATTTCAAGAGTTGAATCAAAGCATCAGGGTGCAACATCAAGATTTCTCAGGGATCAATAGCATGATAATCAAAAGGATCAATAAGGTATTATAACACATCTCTATTTTATCATGGCATTAAACTATCATGAAAGACTTTTGAACTACTTACAATACGTACTCGAAGGTTCATGGCATCTCTATGTAACTCAAAGATAAACAAAAGATACTCTTGATTTAAATATATCAAAATGACTCAGGATAATTGCATCGATATATATATGAACTGTTTACAGTAAATACGAAGGTCAAGTTGAATCACTTGCCTTGAGATAGACTGGTCTGGTCTGACTGGTAGGAGCAACAACTGGAGCTTCACTCGACTTTTATGGCAAGTTTTCCCTCGTCTCGAGATCCTACATAAATAATAATAATCCTCATTATAATATATTCTTTCCATCTTAACCTATTTACAACCCGAAATTAAACATGGATGGCACTTAGGCCTATACACACTTAATTCATATCCACCATTTATATTTTCAAATGTACACACGTAGCCACATAATCACATATCGTATATTAATACCAAATAACATCACATACACCATAATGCCACACTAGGCTCGGATGATCTCGACTCACCACTTAAGTTACTTGGTCGCTAACTAAACGAAGTCTTCGAATTTGGGCTTCCTAACTCAATGTGCCTTTCCTAAATTATCCAAAACCTATTGACCCTCACTTGTGCCTTTTGTTCTACTGACCTTATACTATCTTAAAACTATGGTGGTCGACCTAATACTCACTTCTAAGTGTTCTAAAACTATGTGATAAGTGAAAGTGCTCACTGGTGCAAATTTCAGAATGGTAACTAAGGTTTCTTGAGTGCATTAGACACTCTTAAACTACAAGTTTTTCTTCAAAATTTTTACACAAGACTCTCCTGACCTAAGGGCATCTCACAAGCTTGATGTGGCTCAAAGGCCTGGCTTGGGCCTTCTTGGGCCTAAGCTAAAAGCCCAAGGTACCCCTGTTTTTCTGGGCAGAAAATGCCCTGACTTGAATTAACTTGTGACACATGGTTCTAGCTCATATCCTATGAACTATGGTTGGAAAAACTTCTCTGACATACCCTCTAACTAAGGCCCAATTGGGCCTAATGAGGGCCTACCCATGACATGGCCAAATCTCCCTATTTCTAAGTTGCAACAAAACTGTCCCCTGCTGGACAGATTTTGTTATTCTACTTGTGCACCTAACCAAATGACATGCAAACCTCCAACCAACTCCTAAAAACTATTATATACTCCCCATACTAACTTCTGGTGGCTTGGGCCTCAAAGTGCACATCAATGACATGGTCAAAACTCACTCTAAACCTCAGGGTACTAAACTGATTTTTCTGCAGAAACTATAACTCTCATTTTCCAAGGTTTTGACTTGACAAACCCAATTATCAACAACTAAATACTTAAACCAAGACTTATACTTGGTATTCTACTGAACTAACTCCCTTTTTCTCAAAATACCCTTGGTGAGATCATCCTTACCTATGGTGCAACTATGGCAAAATAAAAGAGACTACTCTTTACAAATCACAAACCTTTATGCTCTTGAAGCAACAAGATATATATATATTTTTTTATAAAAGATAACCACGAATTATTACCATGCAATAAGAAGTATAAATCAATATTAATACATTATTCCTACTGAAATTAAGGCTCACTAACAACCATGAATCTAAATGATCAAAACTTCCAAAAATCAAAAGTGATTTGTATGCATGCATGCTTTCGGATCTTTCAAGCCAAATCAACATGATTTCCAAATAAATTTTTATCATAATTCAACATGCAAGCCTAACATGGATTACAACTAAATGATCAACTAGCATGCAAAAGGATTTTATCAAGATTTTACTACAAAATTCATGTTATCATCACAAAATACACAAAAATGTTAACAGGGCAACAAAACACCATCCATTCGGCTCCTATCAAGTCATGGCCGAATAGATTAGGGTAAAAACAGCATTCGCATAAGTGTAACACTCTTATGTCTAGCCATTCTTGACCCTATGATACTATAACTCATGGTGAAAGCCTTAGATTCACAAGAATCAAGGAGGTTCACTTTGAGTTTAACAAAAACATCACCATGCAAGGTCAAAACATAGGTTTTTCACTCTAAACTTTTGAAATATATAAGAATAACATATAGGGAGTAAAATTACTTGAATATAAGATGATTGTTTGGGTGAAAGAATGAAGAAATGGAGGGGATGGAGGGCCTCGGCTATGGGATGGCCGAGAGGGAGGGTTGAGCCGAGAGGGAGGGAGGAGAAAAGGGGAGGGTGGAGTGAAAATGGAGTGATCATCACTTTAGTTTTGTTTTTATGTCTTTGACTTGGCTAAATGTGAGTGGATTTAGGAAATGACAAGAGTAACCCTCTAGCTAAAGTTAGGCAAATTTGCATGCAAGGTCAAGGAGGTAATTTGGCTAGCAAAATGTGAGTTAGTGGGGTGGAGAATGTCTTCTTTGCCCTTTGGTTAAATAGAAGAGAGTTTGCATGCAAGGTTATTCATGTAATTTAATAATTATGACAACTAAAATTTATAATGATTTATTTTTATTAAATAAAATACAAGTTCAAAAATTATAAAATTTCTACCATAAATTAACTTGTATTTTTAGAGACTTTATAAAATTATTTTCACAATTTGTGTACAAAATGTCTTTTAAAAGAAAATTTTTCCAAAGCTTAGAATATTCCTTATAAATCAAAAATAAAGAAATTAAATAAATTCTTGCTTTGAAAAATCATATACTACCCAAAGCAAATTTAAAATGCAGAAATTTTCACTCACACAAACGTACAAGCATTGAATATATTTTTATTTAACTTAATATTATTCACAAATAATATTACATAAAATGCCGGTCGTAACATCCTCTCCCCCTTAAGGGATTCTGTCCCCAGAATCTAAGAGAACAGATGGGGATACCGGGAACGCATATCAGACTCTAACTCCCAAGTCGACTCTTCGACCTTAGGGTTCCTCCAAAGTACTTTCACTAACTTTACTGATTTATTTCTAAGACTCTTTACTTGCCAGTCGAGTATTTTAACCGGTTGCTCCACAAATGACAGGTCTGCCTGAATTTCTACAGGTTCATATTCTATCACATGGCTAGCGTCAGGATTGTACTTCTTAAGCAACGACACATGGAACACATTATGCACATGCTGATACTGAGGTGGTAAGGCCAACTCGTAGGCCACCTTTCCTACTTGACTCAAAATCTCAAAAGGACCTACGTATCTAGGTGCTAACTTTCCTTTCTTGCCAAATCTTATCAACCCTTTCCTAGGTGACACTTTTAGCAACACAGCTTCGCCAATTTGGAATTGAACATCCTTACGCGCTGGATCCGCATACTTCCTCTGTCTATCTTGAGCAGCAAGCAACCTTTTCTGAATTAACTTGACTGAGTCATGCAACTGTTGTACCAATTCTGAGCCGAGAATTCTTCCTTCTCCTACTTCATCCCAACTTGTTGGTGATCTACATTTTCGCCCGTACAAAGCTTCATATGGTGGCATGCCGATACTGGAATGATAGCTGTTGTTATATGAAAATTCAATCAATGGCAGGTGGTCGTCCCAACTTCCAGCAAAATCGATTGCACAACTGCGCAACATGTCTTCAATTGTTTGAATTGTTCTTTCACTCTGGCCATCAGTCTGCGGGTGATACGCCGTGCTCATATTCAACTTCGTGCCAAGACATTCCTGGAATTGCTTCCAGAATCTTGAGTTAAATCGGGGATCTCTGTCTGAAACTATTGATACAGGTACTCCATGCCTTAATACGATTTCGTGCACATACAGATGAACCAACTTGTCCAGTGACGACTTCTCATTTATTGGAAGGAAATGCGCCGACTTCGTAAGACGATCAATTATAACCCATATTGCGTCATGTCCGGACTTTGTTCGCGGTAGTCCTACTATAAAGTCCATAGCGATATTTTCCCATTTCCATTCTGGAATCTTCAGGGGCTGAATTAATCCGCTTGGTCGTTGATGTTCTGCCTTTACTTTCTGACAGGTATAGCACTTCGCAACCCATTCTGCCACGTCTCTTTTCATATTTGGCCACCAAAAGTTCTTCTTTAAGTCTTGATACATCTTGGTGCTTCCCGGGTGGATTGAAAATTTCGAATGGTGGGCTTCATGGAGGATCTCATTCTTTAATTCAGATACATGGGGAATCCATATTCTGGATGAAAACCTTAGTATTCCTTGCTCATCCCTTTTAGTATTAATCTCTTCTCCAGATAACTGATTTTTCTCTTTTTCCATTACTTCCTCTGGATACTTCTTTATCTTTTCCAGTAGTGTTGGGTGAAAGGTCATTGCATGACAAACTTCTTTGACTTTCCCATAAGCACAAAGTTCCAATTCAAATTTTCCGATTTCTTCGGATAACTCTTTTGATGTTATCATTATATTCAATCTTTCCTTCCGACTCAGCGCATCGGCCACTACGTTCGCCTTTCCAGGATGGTAATTTATCGAACAGTCATAGTCCTTAATCAATTCCAGCCATCTCCTCTGCCTCATATTGAGCTCTTTCTGAGTAAAAATGTACTTTAAACTCTTGTGATCCGTGTAGATTTCACACTTTTCTCCATAGACATAGTGTCTCCAAATCTTGAGTGCGAACACTATGGCGGCTAGTTCCAAGTCATGCGTCGGATACTTTAACTCGTGCGGCTTCAACTGTCTTGACGCATATGCTATTACCTTACTGTGTTGCATCAACACACAACCCAAACCCTTATGTGAAGCGTCGCTGAATATTACAAAATTCCCTTGATCATCGGGAAGTACCAACACCGGAGCTGTTACCAATTTCTGTTTTAACTCTTGAAAGCTATTTTCACATTCTGCACTCCATTCAAACTTTTGATTCTTTCTGGTTAACTTAGTCAATGGCGTGGCGATCTTCGAGAAATCCTTGACGAATCTTCTATAGTATCCGGCCAATCCTAGAAAACTTCGCACTTCCGTAGGAGTCTTTGGCCTCTCCCAACTCATAACTGCCTCAATCTTCGCCGGATCCACTTTAACTCCCTCATTTCCAATAACATGCCCCAAAAATTGGACTTCCTTTAACTAAAACTCACATTTGGTAAACTTGGCATACAACTTCTCTTGTCGGAGTATCTCCAATGCTATCCAGAGGTGCTGCTTATGTTCTTCTTCCGACTTAGAATAAATAAGGATGTCATCGATAAATACCACGACAAATTTATCCAAATACTTCTTAAATACTCGATTCATCAGATCCATAAATGCGGCCGGAGCGTTGGTCAATCCAAACGGCATTACTAGGAATTCATAATGCCCATATCTGGTCCTAAATGCGGTCTTGGGAATATCTTCTTCCTTGATCTTTAATTGATGGTATCCCGATCTCAAATCAATCTTCGAAAAGCATTTTGCTCCCTTTAACTGATCAAAAAGGTCATCTATCCTTGGTAGCGGGTAGCGGTTCTTGATCGTTACTTTATTCAACTCCCGGTAATCTATGCATAGACGCATACTCCCATATTTCTTCTTCACAAAGAGAACAGGTGCTCCCCATGGCGACGTACTTGGTCGTATCACTCCCTTATCCAATAATTCTTGTAGCTGGCTCGCCAACTCTTTCATTTCTGCTGGTGCCATCCTATACGGAGCCTTTGAAACTGGTTCCGTGCCTGGAGCAAGGTTGATCTCGAACTCAATTTGTCGATCTGGTGGTAAGCCTGGTAGTTCGTCGGGAAACACATCGGGGAACTCATTAACTACAGGAATATCTTCCATGCTGGGGCTGCCTCTCTCTGAATCCACTACATATGCTAGGAACGACTCACAACCTTTTCTAAGTAACTTCTTAGCCTGAATAATTGTAAGGAATAGTCGCTTTTGCCTCTGTCCCTTAAATACTACCTTCGCTCCACTCTTCGTCTTTAAATACACTCTCTTGGTCTTACAATTTATCTGAGCGCTATTCTCTCCTAACCAATCCATTCCTAAAATTATATCAAACTCTCCCAGCTTGAAGAGTATCAAGTCGGCCGAGAACTTATATCCCGAAATATCAATCTCACATTTTGGACAAAATTGATTCACAGGAATCTTCTCTTGGTTCGCAATTACCACATTTACTACCTCACTCATAACCGTTTTATCACATTGGATCTTATCAACAAAAGATTCTGATATGAAAGATCTTGTGGCTCCCGAATCAATCAATACTTTGGCTTTGACATTATTGAGTAAAAGTGTTCCTGCTATCACCTCAGAATTCTGAACAGCATCTTTCATCTTTAGATCAAATGTCCTTGCTGTTGCTTGCGGGGTTGGTGCGGGTGGTGGAGGTAATGCCAATACCTCAGCTGGCACGCTTGCACTGGTACTTGCCACGTTCATCAGAGCTCTGACTGGTCCTGTTGCCTTACACTCCCTAGCCATGTGTCCAGTCTTCCCACATTTGTAGCACGTAACTCCTGGCTTCGGCATCTTGCACTCATTTGCCAAATGTCCCTTCTGATTGCACCTATAACAGGTCATACTCAGCTTATTGCATACTCCGGGGTGCCTTCTTCCACAGTGCTTGCATTCTGGCCTCTGGAACCTGTTTTCTCCAACTTGCCCTTGGCTTGCCTGATTGTTCCCTTTTGATTCTTGCCTTTTGCCCAAATTTCCTTTCCTTTGAAAATTTCCGCCCTTCTGGAAACCAATCCTCTTTACATTCCGATCTTGCGAACTTCCAGCTTCAGACTTTTCTCCATAAAATGGAACCTTCCTCTTCTTGTTATCCCTCTCTTTCCTTGACTGCATCCCATTATTCTCAATCAGAGCAGCTTTCTGTACTACTCCCGCATAAGTTTCAAGCTCAAACATAGCCACCCTATCTCTGATCCAAGGCTCCAATCCTTGCTGAAATTTCTTTGCTTTTTCTTCCTCAGTGCTAGTATACTTTGTCACAAACCTTGACAACTCAGTGAACTTCTTCTCATATTCCAGTACAGTCATGTTCCCTTGCTTTAACTCAAGAAATTTTAGCTCCATCTGATTCTGCATGTACTTAGGGTAATACTTGTCCAGAAATAACTTCTTAAATCTCTCCCAAGAAATCTGCTGAGTGACTTCCATAGCTTTTACTGATTCCCACCAATAAATGACTTCTCCCTTCAAGAAGTAAGTGGCATACAGCGTCTTCTGATCGTCCCCTAACTGTACCAACTCAAAAGCCCTTTCCATCTCCTTGATCCATGTGTTTGCTATCACTATATCAGTGGTATCATGAAATACAGGTGGATTCACATTCTGAAAAGCCTTGAAAGTGACAATTTGTCTTGGTGGTACTGGTGGTTCAGGTGGTTGGTATGGCTCACGGTTATCTTGGTTTTCAATTTGTTGTTGAAGAGTTAGTTGTTGTTGAGCTATAGCATTGGTTTGCTGTTGTAAGGTTTCCAGTAGTCGAAGAATATTTGGGTCTGTGGTGAAGGTGGTTGTTGGATTCTTCTTTTTGGGAGGCATGATCCTGAAATAAGAGTTGTGTTATAACAAATATGAATGATAAAATGATTCGAGGGTATCGCATGGCATTCTTGTTTACATATGGGGTCAAGTTTCCAAATTAAGCAGATATGATGATAAAAACATAAAATAACAGTTGAGAGCAAATGGAACAATAGCACATAATTATTGAAATTTTAAAGGTCACAGTACATAGGATTGGGACATAGTCTGATTCTAGAAATAACAGGCTTATTTAAAGGAAAGACGGAAACAACTGGGGATTCCATAGAGTCTGATAGTACAACAACATGAAAGGTAAATGGAAAGAACTAAGGCTCCACTCCATCTGAACGGGGCTTGGTAGTCTTTTCCTCTCGAAGCGTCTTCACAATGCTCTGGAGCTCATCCGCCACCATCTGAATGACATACTGGCTGGTACGGTCCCGGTGTGCTGGCATCTCCTCAAGCTTAGTGTTGACGTACCGAACCAAGGTCTCAAGTCTCGCAATCATCTGCTCCTTGGGCTTCCCTTCGTAGTTTCGGCTGTCCGGATACACGTTCTTCAGTCGGTCTATCAGTCGGTCGTACTTGCCCTGAAGCATGTCGAACTCGCGCCTCAACTCAGCATACACGGAGAAAGCAATAGTGTCGTCCGACCCAGAGGATGACGAGGAATGCGCCCTTTGCTGACAACCAATAAGAGGAGTATTAATAATAATTTACTTTACCTTCTCTCTCGCGTAATATCTATAACCTACACACAAATCCTATAACCTATTTGGGCTGTCCAGGGACTCTAAACCGTAGCTCTGATACCAAAACCTGTCACACCCCCAACTTAAATAGCAAAATAATTATAGCTATTACATCATTTTAATGAGTATTACACAACCAAAATCCAAGATCTTACAGTTTAGGGTTTGGAACAGCCCAACACTACCAACTATTACATCTGATTACAAATACCGAGTCCTCACACAACTATTATTACTTATTCTACCTGAGCTCGAACATAAGCATCAGCATCACAGGTTTTACGGGCAGTCTGCTTGAATCTAACCATGGCTGCTAGCTGTAATATCAGGATAAAGCAAGAAGTGAGCCAAAAGCTCAACAAGTGCTAACAATACAACGCAAAGCATAAATCGAGATATACCTTTAGGAATGACAATGGAATGACATAATCAATGATAATCGAGAGATAAAACTTATGTGAGTTGGCATCATTTTGCTTGCATCAAAACAAATTTTAAAACCATTCTTAATCAAAATCATTTTATGACGCTACGGATTACAGCCGGTGATCAGCCGCGAAGTAATCCCGAACCTCGCTGGGTTCTAAAACATTATTGGGAATCCCTAGGCAACTTTTAAGCCTAATATAAGTGTGGAAAGGACTCGCGTCTCAGTCCAGATCCACCATTCAAGAAAACATTTGTCCCCCTTTGGGACTGAAAAATCCACCTTTTATTCATTTTGAAAACTGATGCCGATTTATGACAAAATCTCTTTTGACTGAAATCATTTTTATCAGGGGATTATAGATCAACTTGAAACACTGGAAATATGACACTAAATCTCAGGGCCATGATCCACTAGACTTTACTATATTAGGGTAATCGAGAGATTTCCATAAACAAGAATTTTGACAAGGAAATTAAGCAAGGCTATTGGATAATATGAAATAGTAATGCCAAACTAGGCTTAAAGCAATGGTTGTAGACAAGGTATAGGTATTAGAACATCAAGAAGATAAGAATCACTGGTTCCAATAGGATAGAGGTGCTAAAATATAAAGGAAGTGATCATCAGCTCAAGATATAACAGGGTATCAAGCTTTAGGGTAAGGATAGGGTTATCAAACAATCATGAATGAATTTAAGAAAAGATTGGATTTTAGGTATCAAGATAAAGTTTCTATCGAGGTTATTTCAAGAGTTGAATCAAAGCATCAGGGTGCAACATCAAGATTTCTCAGGGATCAATAGCATGATAATCAAAAGGATCAATAAGGTATTATAACACATCTCTATTTTATCATGGCATTAAACTATCATGAAAGACTTTTGAACTACTTGCAATACGTACTCGAAGGTTCATGGCATCTCTATGTAACTCAAAGATAAACAAAAGATACTCTTGATTTAAATATATCAAAATGACTCAGGATAATTGCATCGATATATATATGAACTGTTTACAGTAAATGCGAAGGTCAAGTTGAATCACTTGCCTTGAGATAGACTGGTCTGGTCTGACTGGTAGGAGCAACAACTGGAGCTTCACTCGACTTTTATGGCAAGTTTTCCCTCGTCTCGAGATCCTACATAAATAATAATAATCCTCATTATAATATATTCTTTCCATCTTAACCTATTTACAACCCGAAATTAAACATGGATGGCACTTAGGCCTATACACACTTAATTCATATCCACCATTTATATTTTCAAATGTACACACGTAGCCACATAATCACATATCGTATATTAATACCAAATAACATCACATACACCATAATGCCACACTAGGCTCGGATGATCTCGACTCACCACTTAAGTTACTTGGTCGCTAACTAAACGAAGTCTTCGAATTTGGGCTTCCTAACTCAATGTGCCTTTCCTAAATTATCCAAAACCTATTGACCCTCACTTGTGCCTTTTGTTCTACTGACCTTATACTATCTTACAACTATGGTGGTCGACCTAATACTCACTTCTTAGTGTTCTAAAACTATGTGATAAGTGAAAGTGCTCACTGGTGCAAATTTCAGAATGGTAACTAAGGTTTCTTGAGTGCATTAGACACTCTTAAACTACAAGTTTTTCTTCAAAATTTTTACACAAGACTCTCCTGACCTAAGGGCATCTCACAAGCTTGATGTGGCTCAAAGGCCTGGCTTGGGCCTTCTTGGGCCTAAGCTAAAAGTCCAAGGTACCCCTGTTTTTCTGGGCAGAAAATGCCCTGACTTGAATTAACTTGTGACACATGGTTCTAGCTCATATCCTATGAACTATGGTTGGAAAAACTTCTCTGACATACCCTCTAACTAAGGCCCAATTGGGCCTAATGAGGGCCTACCCATGACATGGCCAAATCTCCCTATTTCTAAGTTGCAACAAAACTGTCCCCTGCTGGACAGATTTTGTTATTCTACTTGTGCACCTAACCAAATGACATGCAAACCTCCAACCAACTCCTAAAACCTATTATATACTCCCCATACTAACTTCTGGTGGCTTGGGCCTCAAAGTGCACATCAATGACATGGTCAAAACTCACTCTAAACCTCAGGGTACTAAACTGATTTTTCTGCAGAAACTATAACTCTCATTTTCCAAGGTTTTGACTTGACAAACCCAATTATCAACAACTAAATACTTAAACCAAGACTTATACTTGGTATTCTACTGAACTAACTCCCTTTTTCTCAAAATACCCTTGGTGAGATCATCCTTACCTATGGTGCAACTATGGCAAAATAAAAGAGACTACTCTTTACAAATCACAAACCTTTATGCTCTTGAAGCAACAAGATATATATATATTTTTTTATAAAAGATAACCACGAATTATTACCATGCAATAAGAAGTATAAATCAATATTAATACATTATTCCTACTGAAATTAAGGCTCACTAACAACCATGAATCTAAATGATCAAAACTTCCAAAAATCAAAAGTGATTTGTATGCATGCATGCTTTCGGATCTTTCAAGCCAAATCAACATGATTTCCAAATAAATTTTTATCATAATTCAACATGCAAGCCTAACATGGATTACAACTAAATGATCAACTAGCATGCAAAAGGATTTTATCAAGATTTTACTACAAAATTCATGTTATCATCACAAAATACACAAAAATGTTAACAGGGCAACAAAACACCATCCATTCGGCTCCTATCAAGTCATGGCCGAATAGATTAGGGTAAAAACAGCATTCGCATAAGTGTAACACTCTTATGTCTAGCCATTCTTGACCCTATGATACTATAACTCATGGTGAAAGCCTTAGATTCACAAGAATCAAGGAGGTTCACTTTGAGTTTAACAAAAACATCACCATGCAAGGTCAAAACATAGGTTTTTCACTCTAAACTTTTGAAATATATAAGAATAACATATAGGGAGTAAAATTACTTGAATATAAGATGATTGTTTGAGTGAAAGAATGAAGAAATGGAGGGGATGGAGGGCCTCGGCTATGGGATGGCCGAGAGGGAGGGTTGAGCCGAGAGGGAGGGAGGAGAAAAGGGGAGGGTGGAGTGAAAATGGAGTGATCATCACTTTAGTTTTGTTTTTATGTCTTTGACTTGGCTAAATGTGAGTGGATTTAGGAAATGACAAGAGTAACCCTCTAGCTAAAGTTAGGCAAATTTGCATGCAAGGTCAAGGAGGTAATTTGGCTAGCAAAATGTGAGTTAGTGGGGTGGAGAATGTCTTCTTTGCCCTTTGGTTAAATAGAAGAGAGTTTGCATGCAAGGTTATTCATGTAATTTAATAATTATGACAACTAAAATTTATAATGATTTATTTTTATTAAATAAAATACAAGTTCAAAAATTATAAAATTTCTACCATAAATTAACTTGTATTTTTAGAGACTTTATAAAATCATTTTCACAATTTGTGTACAAAATGTCTTTTAAAAGAAAATTTTTCCAAAGCTTAGAATATTCCTTATAAATCAAAAATAAAGAAATTAAATAAATTCTTGCTTTGAAAAATCATATACTACCCAAAGCAAATTTAAAATGCAGAAATTTTCACTCACACAAACGTACAAGCATTGAATATATTTTTATTTAACTTAATATTATTCACAAATAATATTACATAAAATGCCGGTCGTAACATAACCCAAAGCCAGAACATTCAACATGACTATGAAGGATGCTGTTCAGAGTTCTAACGTGGTTGCAGGTACGCTTCCAGTCAACTCCGTCGATGCTAAAGTTTTAATTGATTCTGGAGCTACAAGGACATTTATTTCTCAAGATTTTGTCGATAAACTGCATTGCAATGTTGAATTGTTAGAACAAGTGTTAATGATAGAATTAGCTAATAAGAATCAAGTTCCCGTCGACCGAGTGTGCCCGAGGTGAGTTATTGAGGTAGGAGGACATCATTTTTATGCCAACTTGATAACTTTTAAGTTGGGAGAATTTGATGTTATCTTAGGAATGGATTGGTCGTCAAAGAATAACGCTCAGATTGATTGTAAGAATAGGAAAGTGAGACTTCAGACATTGGATAGTAAGAAAAAGGTAATATTTTGAGGAAATAAGCAGGAAAAGAAGTTTTTAATAATAGTTCAAGCGAAGAAGTTATTGCGTCATAATTGCGAGGCATATTTGGCCCATGTGATAGACACCAACAAAGAAGTTCCGGCACTAGGAGCAATTCCAGTCGTCAATGAGGTTCCAGATGTTTTTCCAGACGATCTTCCAAGATTACCTCCCGACAGAGAAATTGAGTTTGTGATTGACTTAGCACCCGGAACAGAACCTATTTCTAAAGCTCCGTAACGGATGGCACCAGTGGAGATGAAAGAATTGGAAACTCAGCTGTAAAATCTTTTAGAGAAATGAGTTATAAGACCCAGTGTATCCCCGTGGGGTGCACCAGTACTGTTTGTCAAGAAGAAAGATGGGAGTATGCGACTGTGTATTGACTATCAAGAACTGAATAAGCTGACCATTAAGAACAAGTATCTGTTGCCAAGGATCGATGATTTATTTGATCAAATAAAAGGCGTTGAATGGTTTTCTAAGATTGATTTAAGATTCGGATATCATCAACTGAAGATCAAACAAGAAGATATTCTGAAGACCGCATTTAGAACCAGATATGGGCATTATGAGTTTCTAGTGATGGCATTTGGATTAACCAAAGCACCATCAGCTTTCATGGATCTAATTAATCAAGTATTCAAGAAGTATTTGGATAAATTCATGATTGTGTTCATAGATGATATTTTGATCTATTCCAAGACGGAAGAAGAACATGCAGAGCACTTGAGGATAGTTATGGAGATATTACGACAGGAGAAATTGTACGCAAGGTTTTGCAAGTGTAAATTTTGGTTAAAAGAAGTACGATTTCTTGGGCACGTGATTAGCAATAAAGGAGTGGAAGTGGATCCAGCAAAGATTGAATCCATAATCAACTGGAAGAAACTAAAGACACCAACGGAAGTAAGAAGTTTCATGGGATTCGCAGGTTACTACAGAAGATTCGTGCAAGATTTTGCGAAGATAGCTATGCCGTTGACAAAGCTCACCAGGAAGAACCAGAAATTTGAATGGGATGAGAAGTGCGAGGAGAGTTTCCAAGAATTAAAGAATAGATTAGTATCTTCACCAGTGTTAGTCTTACCAGATGATCAAGGAAACTTTGTGATCTACAATTACGCGTCATATAAAGGATTGGGATGTGTTTTGATGCAGCATGACAAGGTGATAGCCTACGCTTCAAGACAGTTGAAACCATATGAAGAGAAGTATCTAACGCATGATCTTGAATTGGCAGCTATAATATATGCATTAAAGATATAGAGGCACTATCTTTACGGGGAAAAGTGCGAGATCTACATTGACCACAAGATTTTTGAAAGGAATATATGTCCTAAGTCCAATCATGAATTAGGATTTAGGAATAACTTCCTGTGTAATCTGTTTTGATTTCATTGATATTAATAAAAGACTTGTTTTGTTTTTATTACGGGCTTTATCTATTTAAGTGTTTAAATAAGATATACCATAGTTTAGAGTAAAGCTTTTTATGGATTATGATGAGATCATAATAGTGAGACCTAAAAGATGATAACTCTAAACTTAAATAGTTCCTGGTCATAGGATTACTAACTGGTAATTAATAATCCGCAAAGATCGGTACATACTATGTTTGCTTCATTATGAAGGATGTCTGTTCTCATAGACATTTGTGTGGTCACACTATAGCTAGTATGTAGGTGCTTATTATAGAATAAGTTCACTGAACATGACTCGCCCAGCTGAACAACTGATGGAGTTCACTCACGTGTCAGCAGTTGTTCACATAGTGATAGTTGTACAAGTATCCTTAGACTTGAGGTCATCATAGTCATCTTGTGTACACTGAACTATGCTTTGGTTTAGTTCTTAGTCTCCAGGGACAATTATTAGGGCTCTACTGGGTATAGGAATTTGTACACGAAGATAGTGTATGATCAATAAAGGATCTACCCCTTCCAGTGAAGGACGCGAATGTTCAAGGCTGATCCACTTATGCTAGTTCAGGAATCTCTGGCCAGAGTGAATGAAATTAGAAAGGAGTTTCTAATTTGCATAGAACTACGCATAGTAAATGGTAAGCAAGTGATTAAATTAGATAGGCTTGACACGAGATCCATGCCTTGTATTTAATCGGGACATTGTAGGGTAGAAGGAGTTTATTGTACGGTAACTATTCACTGAATAGGTTCTTGGTATTCTAAGCAGTGAATTCATATTATCCGGATAGTCGCGATATGCTGAGAAGTATCCCTCACGATGTAGAATAAATGTGATTAATTAATTAATTATATTTAATAAAATTAGAGAATTTATATAAATAATGATAAAATAGTTTTATTATTATTTATTTCTACTACCGGCTTAATATTGAACCTACAGGGTCACACCATAAAAAGAGAATGATTTAATGGTGGAGGAATTAATTAATAATGGCTAGTAATTATTTATTTGTGAAATAAATACTTAATTGGCAAATTTAATAATTGATTAAATGAGATTTAATTGATTATAAATTAATTAAGAAAAGTTCTTAATATTATTAATTAAAGGATTTAATTTTTAGAAATTAAATCAAGAGAGAGAATTATTTCTAAAGTGTTTAGAAAAAGGATTAATAATTAAAAGGTGTTTTAATATTTAATGAGAATAATAAATGGGATAATAATAATAATAATATTTATGGGAAAATTTCAGCCGAAAATTTTGCCTATAAATACACTATTATAGACCCTATTTTTATAAGAACCCCAAAACCCAAAAAGTTTGGAAAACCCAATTCTCTTCACCTCCTTCCTCCTCCTTAACATCGTTTTCCTGGTGGATACCGGTGGAGTGCTTCACACTTGAGGAGCAACTGCTAGGGATCTCTGATCGTTGTCTCCGAATTATTTTAAAGGTTAGATTCGATCCCTATGTTTTTACCACGATTTATATGCTATTATTTGAATTTTATATGTGTAAAAGTGTTTTGCCTTGCACTGCTGCGATTAAAATCCAACAATGGTATCAGAGCATAGGTTGTATGCATATAGATCTGTGGTAAAAATTTTAGAATTTTATGTGCTTGTATGAATTAATTATTATTTTTACAAGTTATATTATGGATTAATTTTGTCTGATGAGAAATCGTTTCTCAGAATAATTTTGAATGTTGATCTGGGTTCTACAAGTGTTGTAGATCGTCTGGGTATTTTTTTCATAATTTTATGATGTATAGATTTTTTATTATGAATTTTGGAAGTTCTTACAATTAAATTCATAATTAAATAAAGATATATATATATATATATATAATTGTTAGTATGTATATAAATATACATCTGTTGAGATTGGCACATGTGATGTGCTGCTGTGCTGTTGTCTAACTGATTGCACGGAGAAAGAGAAAGGTACACAGATGTCAGGCTCATTTTCCGAGAAAGAAAAAGACGGCGGCAGCTGCAGGAAAAAGAAAAAAAAAATAGGGGTGTCGCGCATTCCGGGAATGCGTTACACCCTGTGGCACATTCACGGAATGTGTTACACCTTTTAATTGGTTAAAAGGGTTGTAACGCATCATCGGAATGCGTTACAGGGCTTGTAACGCGTTCCTGTAATGCGTTACAGCCCGACTGTTTACATTAAAATTGATTTTCTAGGAGTTTCGTAACTCCGTTTAAGGCGTGCAATATACCGTTGGATTTGTTTTTCTGAGACGTATCTAATGGAGTGATCAATTTTAGTTTATATAAAAGTTTTGAACTGTTTATATTTCCATAAAGTGTTTTAAAGGTGTTTTTGACTATTTTAATTGCTTTTAAATGCTTCATGTGATACATAGAGATGTATAATGCTTAGACTAATGTGCTAGATGATGTAACATGCCTACCTTGATGTTTATTCATGTTTATATATGTGATATATGCTTAGTTTATCAGGCGATGATAGATTTAGGTGAACTTAAATGAACATAAGGCGTTTGTTAGACAACCTAGTATAGTGAAATTACAATCATGATATTCTTGTGTTTATGAAACATGTAATTGAATATGAATTTTCGATATGAGAGAAAGGATGATTCTGTCAACAACAGATTTCTATCTGTAAGAAAGGGTTATTAAGTGACGCCTCTTGATAATGCTCCACCCGATCTGGGAATCATCTGATTATTGATTATTGATTTGAAATATTTAATTTAAAAGGAAGAATTTCTTTATAATATGATTATGATTGTAACGTAATATAATCCCTCTAAAATTAAATAATATCAAGTAGTAATTGGCCAATGATACAACGGGCTTGTGTCGGTCATAGCCTTCCAACATGATAGAAAGTAGTTCTTATTTTTAAATCATTGTCGTTTCGTGCCACAGCCGAGGGCTTTGATTTCGAAATAAGAAATACTTGTCTATTACATAGAGATGTGTACATTGAATAAGAATTTAAAGGTCGTTACATGCCACAGCCGTGGGCCTTTGGAGACTGATTCAATTATACGGAATGTTGGGTTAGACTTGATTTAGAATATTGAGTTTGTCGTGCCACAGCCGTGACTCAATTATTCAAGAGGCTAAAGTTTGATTAGGGAATAACATTAGATGTAATTGACAAGAGTTATCTGCCTATTGAACATTACATGGCATTTCATGCCACAGCCGGGGTTGTGTAATGGAATGTAGGATCCCTATTCCCACTAGCATTATGAATGCTTAATTTTTCACGTAGGGGGTTGAATAAATTAGATAAACTAGTGGGAGCCACTTATGAATAAAGACCCGATTCATATAGTGTTTTGAAATGAAATCGAATATTTACTAAGTGTTGTTATGTGTTTATCATTTACAGATTTACTTTGTACGTTATATTTTCTGTACTATCACTCAGGAGCATACTAGATGCTCACAAATTGACTGGTCCTAATTATGCTGACTGACTTCGAAACTTGAGAATTGTTCTCAGGATTGAGAAGCTGGAATACGTGATGGACTCACCTAAGCCTACTGAACCTGCTAGTGATGCACATAATGATGAACATGTTATGTATCATAAGTGGATAGATGATACAAATGTTGCTCAATGCATCATGCTAGCTTCCATGAACATTGAGCTACAGAAGCAACATGAGCATATGGATGCTCACACTATCCTAATGCATCTATAAGAGTTGTATGATGTGGCGGGGAGGACAGCTCGATATGAGATATCGAAGGAGTTGTTCGGTTGTAGGATGTCTGAGGGAACATCTGTGAATGACCATATACTTAAGATGATCAATTTGATTGAACGTCTTGGACAACTTGGTTTTTCCATGGATGGGGAGCTGAGCCAAGACTTCGTCTTGTAATCGCTTCCGAGTTCGTTCTCGCAGTTTGTTGTGAACTTTCACATGAATAAGTTGGATGTCAGCCTGCCTGAACTCCACAACATGTTGAAGACTGCGGAATCGAATTTTCCCCCTAAGAAGAGTTCTGTTCTTCTAATTGGTGAAGGTTCCAATCCTAAGAAAAGGAAGAGGAACTCTTCCAAGAAGAAGAAAGTAGGTGAAGAAAAGCCGGTTCCACCAAAAGCTAAAGACCCTAAGAGCAAAGTTGTTTGCTTTCACTGTAACAAGGTGGGGCACTGGAAGAGGAACTGCAAGGTTTACCTTGCAGAATTGAAGAAGAAGAAGGGTAGTGAGACTACCGCTTCTGATTCAGGTATGTTCATGATAGAAGTGAATATGTCATTAAATCAAATTTCTACTTGGGTATTTGATACCGCCTGTGGTTCTCAAATCTGCAATTTGTTGCAGGGACCAAGGAGAAGTAGGACTCTTGAGGAAGAGGAGGTGATTCTACTGATGGGAAATGGAGCAAGAGTTGTTGTTGAAGATGTAGAATCATTTCATTTACATATGCCTACGGGCAAGACTATTGTTTTAAATAATTGTTATTTTGTTCCCTCGATTGTGAGGAATATTATTCCCATGTTAGACTTGGCTGGATTTTCATTTATTATTGAGAATAATGAATGTTCTATTCTTAGAGATAATATTCTTTATGGATGTGGTACTTTAAATAATGGTCTGTATAAATGTGACATAATTTACTTCAGATTGAACAAACTAATAAAAGAAAAGGGATGATGAAAATCTCACTTCAAAGTGGCAATGCAGTCTCCATTTAGTAGACATGGAGAGAGGACCGCAAATTTGCTAGGAATGGTACACACAGATGTATGTGGACCAATGTCTAAGCAAGCCATGGATGGATTTTCATACTTCATTACTTTCATAGATGATAGATCTAGATTCAGATATGTGTTTGATGAAACACAAGTCTGAAGCCTTTGAAAAGTTTAAAGAGTATAAGTATGAAGTGGAGAAACAAACCAAATATAGTATTATAATTCTTCGATTAGATCGAGGTGGTGAATACTTTAATGGAGTGTTTCTAGATTATCTGAAAGTAAATGGTATAGTTCCCCAGTGGACTCCTCCAGATTGGTATCGGAAAGGAGAAATCGAACTTTGTTAGACATAGTTCGGTCCATGATGAGCTATGCAATTCTTCCAGTATTCCTATGGGGTTACGTATTGGAAACCTCAGTATATTTTCTGAATAAGGTGCCTTCCAAATCTATTCCTCAAACTCCGTATGAGATATGGAAAGAAAGAAAACTGAGTCGTAAACACGTTAAGATTTGGGCATGTCCAGCTTATGTCAAGTAAGTTGACCCAGGTAAGCTGGAATATCGATCCGTAAAATGTAGTTTTGTGGGATATCCTAAAGAGACTTTAGGGTATTACTTTTGCACCGATCATCGGGTGTTTATCTCCAGACATGCTACCTTCTTGGAAAAGGAGTTTATCCTTGAAGGAAACAGTGGGAGCAAAATTGAACTTGATGAAGTTCAAGAAGTACAAACTACTACAGATCGAGTGGAAACACCTGTTCTGACTGAACAACCTTTTGTGGAACAGCCCATTCATAGATCAGGGAGAGTGTCTCGACAACCTGAGAGGTATTATGGCCTTGTCATTGAGAATGACAATGAGTTGTCGATCATTGATGATGACGTCCCTGTAACCTATAATGAGGCTATGAGTAGTGTTGACTCCGAGAAATAGCATAGTGCCATGAAATCCGGAATGAAATCTATGTATACGGGATACAAAAGAATGATTAGAGCAGATGGCCAGGTGGAGACCTATAAGGCCAGGCTTGTGGCAAAAGGATTCAAACAAAGGTAATGGATTGACTTTGATGAAACCTTTTACCTGTAGCCCTGTTAAAATCAGTTTGGATTTTGCTTGCGATTGCTACTTACTACGAC
Source organism: Apium graveolens (assembly GCF_009905375.1). Classification (NCBI taxonomy): domain Eukaryota; kingdom Viridiplantae; phylum Streptophyta; class Magnoliopsida; order Apiales; family Apiaceae; genus Apium; species Apium graveolens. Next base: position 190,597,436 of record NC_133652.1, read on the forward strand.
TATGAGATCTGGCATATAGCCAGATGGTTTTCTTTCCAAGGGAAATGAAAGCCTAGTGTGTAAGCTACTATGAACCATATGTGGTTTAAAGCAAGCTTCTCGAAAGATGGAACATTCATTTTGATGAGACAATCAAAGAGTTTGATTTTATCAAAAACGTAGATGAACCATGCGTCTACAAAAGGGTTAGTGGGAGCGCAGTAACATTTCTTATATTGTATTGAATTAGAGTTGACACACATAACAACATAGCAGACCCACTCACAAAGCTACTTTATGAAAGTCACTTTGATCGTCATAAAGACAATATGGGTATTAGATACCAGAGTGATTGGCTTTATTACAAGTGGGAGATTGAAAGGAATATGTCCTAAGTCCAATCATGAATTAGGATTTAGGAATAACTTCCTGTGTAATCTGTTTTGATTTCATTGATATTAATAAAAGACTTGTTTTGTTTTTATTACGGGCTTTATCTATTTAAGTGTTTAAATAAGATATACCATAGTTTAGAGTAAAGCTTTTTATGGATTATGACGAGATCATAATAGTGAGACCTAAAAGATGATAACTCTAAACTTAAATAGTTCCTGGTCGTAGGATTACTAACTGGTAATTAATAATCCGCAAAGATCGGTACATACTATGCTTGCTTCATTATGAAGGATGTCTGTTCTCATAGACATTTGTGTGGTGACACTATAGCTAGTATGTAGGTGCTTATTATAGAATACGTTCACTGAACATGACTCGCCCAGCTGAATAACTGATGGAGTTCACTCACGTGTCAGCAGTTGTTCACATAGTGATAGTTGTACAAGTATCCTTAGACTTGAGGTCATCATAGTCATCTTGTGTACACTGAACTATGCTTTGGTTTAGTTCTTAGTCTCCAGGGACAATTATTAGGGCTCTACTGGATATAGGAATTTGTACACGAAGATAGTGTATGATCAATAAAGGATCTACCCCTTCCAGTGAAGGAAGCGAATGTTCAAGGCTGATCCACTTATGCTAGTTCAGGAATCTCTGGCCATAGTGAATGAAATTAGAAAGGAGTTTCTAATTTGCATAGAACTACGCATAGTAAATGGTAAACAAGTGATTAAATTAGATAGGCTTGACACGAGATCCATGCCTTGTATTTAATCGGGACATTGTAGGGTAGAAGGAGTTTATTGTACGGTAACTATTCACTGAATAGGTTCTTGGTATTCTAAGCAGTGAATTCATATTATCCGGATAGTTGCGATATGCTGAGAAGTATCCCTCACGATGTAGAATAAATGTGATTAATTAATTAATCATATTTAATAAATTAGAGAATTTATATAAATAATGATAAAATAGTTTTATTATTATTTATTTCTACTACCGGCTTAATATTGAACCTACAGGGTCACACCATAAAAAGAGAATGATTTAATGGTGGAGGAATTAATTAATAATGGCTAATAATTATTTATTTGTGAAATAAATACTTAATTGGAAAATTTAATAATTGATTAAATGAGATTTAATTGATTATCAATTAATTAAGAAAAGTTCTTAATATTATTAATTAAAGGATTTAATTTTTAGAAATTAAATCAAGAGAGAGAATTATTTCTAAAGTGTTTAGAAAAAGGATTAATAATTAAAAGGTGTTTTAATTATTAATGAGAATAATAAATGGGATAATAATAATAATATTTATGGGAAAATTTCAGCTAAAAATTTTGCCTATAAATACACTATTATAGACCCTATTTTTATAAGAACCCCAAAACCCAAAAAGTTTGGAAAACCCAATTCTCTCCACCTCCTTCCTCCTCCTTAACATCGTTTTCTTGGTGGATACCGGTGGAGTGCTTCACACTTGAGGAGCAACTGCTAAGGATCTCTGATCGTTGTCTCCGAATTATTTTAAAGGTTAGATTCGATCCCTATGTTTTTACCACGATTTATATGCTATTATTTGGATTTTATATGTGTAAAAGTGTTTTGCCTTGCCCTGCTGCGATTAAAATCCAACAATGGTATCAGAGCATAGGTTGTATGCATATAGATCTGTGGTAAAAATTTCAGAATTTTATGTACTTGTATGAATTAATTATGATTTTTACAAGTTTTATTATGGATTAATTTTGTCTGATGAGAAATCGTTTCTCTGAATAATTTTGAATGTTGATCTGGGTTCTACAAGTGTTGTAGATCATCTGGGTATTTTTTTCATAATTTTATGATGTATAGATTTTTTATTATGAATTTTGGAAGTTCTTACAATTAAATTCATAATTAAATAAAGATATATATATATATATAATTGTTAGTATGTATATAAATATACATCTTTTGAGACTGGCACATGTGATGTGCTGCTGTGCTGTTGTCTGACTGATTGCACGGAGAAAGAGAAAGGTACACAGATGTCAGGCTCGTTTTCCGAGAAAGAAAAAGACAGCGGCTGCTGCAGGAAAAAGAAAAAAAAATAGGGGTGTCGCGCATTCGGGAATGCGTTACACCCTGTGGCGCATTCACGGAATGCGTTACACCTTTTAATTGGTTAAAAGGGTTGTAACGCATCACCGGAATGCGTTACAGGGCTTGTAACGCGTTCCTGTAATGCGTTACAGCCCGACTGTTTACATTAAAATTGATTTTCTCGGAGTTTCGTAACTCCGTTTAAGGCGTGCAATATACCGTTGGATTCGTTTTTCTGAGACGGATCTAATGGAGTGATCAATTTTAGTTTATATAAAAATTTTGAACTGTTTATATTTCTATGAAGTGTTTTAAAGCTGTTTTTGACTGTTTTAATTGCTTTTAAATGCTTCATGTGATACATAGAGATGTATAATGCTTAGACTAATGTGCTAGATGATGTAACATGCCTACCTTGATGTTTATTCATGTTTATATATGTGATATATGCTTAGTTTATCATGCGATGATAGATTTAGGTGAACTTAAATGAACATAAGGCGTTTGTTAGACAACCTAGTATAGTGAAATTGTTTCATAACCTTAAGAATAATATTATGAATACAATCATGATATTCTTGTGTTTATGAAACACGTAATTGAATATGAATTTTCGATATGAGAGAAAGGATGATTCTGTCAACAACAGATTTCTATCTGTAAGAAAGGGTTATTAAGTGACGCCTCTTGACAATGCTCCACCCGATCTGGGAATCATCTGATTATTGATTATTGATTTGAAATATTTAATTTAAAAGGAAGAATTTCTTTATAATATGATTATGATTGTAACGTAATATAATCCCTCTAAAATTAAATAATATCAAGTAGTAATTGGCCAATGATACAACGGGCTTGTGTCGATCATAGCCTTCCAACATGATAGAAAGTAGTTCTTATTTTTAAATCATTGTCGTTTCGTGCCACAGCCGAGGGCTTTGATTTCGAAATAAGAAATACTTGTCTATTACATAGAGATGTGTACATTGAATAAGAATCTAAAGGTCGTTACATGCCACAGCCGTGGGCCTTTGGGGACTGATTCAATTGTACGGAATGTTGGGTTAGACTTGACTTAGAATATTGAGTTTGTTGTGCCACAGCCGTGACTCAATTATTCAAGAGGCTAAATTTTGATTAGGGAATAACATTAGATGTAATTGACAAGAGTTATCTGCCTATTGAACATTACATGGCGTTTCGTGCCACATCCGGGGTTGTGTAATGGAATGTAGGATCCCTATTCCCACTAGCATTATGAATGCTTAATTTTTCACGTAGGGGGTTGAATAAATTAGATAAACTAGTGGGAGCCACTTATGAATAAAGACCCGATTCATATAGTGTTTTGAAATGAAATCGAATATTTGCTAAGTGTTGTTATGTGTTTATCATTTACAGATTTACTTTGTACGTTATATCTTCTGCATTATTACTCAGGAGCATACTAGATGCTCACAAATTGACTGGTCCTAATTATGCTGACTGACTTTGAAACTTGAGAATTGTTCTCAGGATTGAGAAGCTGGAATACGTGATTGACTCACCTAAGCCTACTGAACCTGCTAGTGATGCACATAATGATGAACATGTTGTGTATCGTAAGGGGATAGATGATGCAAATGTTGCTCAATGCATCATGCTAGCTTCCATGAACATTGAGCTACAGAAGCAACATGAGCATATGGATGCTCACACTATCCTAATGCATCTACAAGAGTTGTATGATGTGGCGGGGAGGACAGCTCGATATGAGATATCGAAGGAGTTGTTCGGTTGTAGGATGTCTGAGGGATCATCTGTGAATGGCCATGTACTTAAGATGATCAATTTGATTGAACGTCTTGGATAACTTGGTTTTGCCATGGATGGGGAGCTGAGCCAAAGCTTCGTCTTGTAATCGCTTTCGAGTTCGTTCTCGCAGTTTATTGTGAACTTTCACATGAATAAGTTGGATGTCAGCCTGCCTGAACTCCACAACATGTTGAAGACTGTGGAATCGAATTTTCCCCCTAAGAAGAGTTCTGTTCTTCTAATTGGTGAAGGTTCCAATCCTAAGAAAAAGAAGAGGAACTCTTCCAAGAAGAAGAAAGTAGGTGAAGAAAAGCCGGTTCCACCAAAAGCTAAAGACCCCAAGAGCAAAGTTGTTTGCTTTCACTGTAACAAGGTGGGGCACTGGAAGAGGAACTGCAAGGTTTACCTTGCAGAATTGAAGAAGAAGAAGGGTAGTGAGACTACCGCTTCTGATTCAGGTATGTTCATGATAGAAGTGAATATGTCATTAAATCAAATTTCTACTTGGGTATTAGATACCACCTGTGGTTCTCAAATCTGCATTTTGTTGCAGGGACCAAGGAGAAGTAGGACTCTTGAGGAAGAGGAGGTGATTCTACTGATGGGAAATGGAGCAAGAGTTGCTGCTGAAGATGTAGAATCATTTCATTTACATATGCCTACGGGCAAGACTATTGTTTTAAATAATTGTTATTTTGTTCCCTCGATTATGAGGAATATTATTCCCATGTTAGACTTGGCTGGATTTTCATTTATTATTGAGAATAATGAATGTTCTATTCTTAGAGATAATATTCTTTATGGACGTGGTACTTTAAATAATGGTCTATATAAATGTGACATAATTTACTTCAGATTGAACAAATTAATAAAAGAAAAGGGATGATGAAAATCTCACTTCAAAGTGGCAATGCAGTCTCCATTTAGTAGACATGGAGAGAGGACTGCAAATTTGCTAGGAATGGTACACACAGATGTATGTGGACCAATGTCTAAGCAGGCCATGGATGAATTTTCATACTTCATTACTTTCATAGATGATAGATCTAGATTCGGATATGTGTTTGATGAAACACAAGTCTGAAGCCTTTGAAAAGTTCAAAGAGTATAAGTATGAAGTGGAGAAACAAACCAAACATAGTATTATAATTCTTCGATTAGATCGAGGTGGTGAATACTTTAATGGAGTATTTCTAGATTATCTGAAAGTAAATGGTATAGTTCCCCAGTGGACTCCTCCAGATTGGTATCTGAAAGGAGAAATCGAACTTTGTTAGAAATAGTTCGGTCCATGATGAGCTATGCAATTCTTCCAGTATTCCTATGGGGTTACGCATTGGAAACCTCAGCATATTTACTGAATAAGGTGCCTTCCAAATCTGTTCCTCAAACTCCGTATGAGATATGGAAAGAAAGGAAACCGAGTCTTAAACACGTTAAGATTTAGGGATGTCCAGCTTATGTCAAGTAAGTTGACCCAGGTAAGCTGGAATAGCGATCCGTAAAATGTAGTTTTGTGGGATATCCTAAAGAGACTTTAGGGTATTACTTTTGCACCGATCATCGGGTGTTTATCTCCATACATGCTACCTTCTTGGAAAAGGAGTTTATCCTTGAAGGAAACAGTGGGAGCAAAATTGAACTTGATGAAGTTCAAGAAGCACAAACTACTACAGATCGAGTGGAAACACCTGTTCTGACTGAACAAACTTTTGTGGAACAGCCCATTCATAGATCAGGGAGAGTGTCTCGACAACCTGGGAGGTATTATGGCCTTGTTATTGAGAATGACAATGAGTTGTCGATCATTGATGATGACGACCCTGTAACCTATTATGAGGCTATGAGTAGTGTTGACTCAGAGAAATGGCATAGTGCCATGAAATCCGGAATGAAATCTATGTATACGGGATACAAAAGAATGATTAGAGTAGATGGCCAGGTGGAGACCTATAAGGCCAGGCTTGTGGTAAAAGGATTCAAATAGAGGTAATGGATTGACTTTGATGAAACCTTTTACCTGTAGCCCTGTTAAAATCAGTTCGGATTTTGCTTGCGATTGCTACTTACTACGACTATGAGATCTGGCATATAGCCAGATGGTTTTCTTTCCAAGGGAAATGAAAGCCTAGTGTGTAAGCTACTGTGAACCATATGTGGTTTAAAGCAAGCTTCTCGAAAGATGGAACATTCATTTTGATGAGACAATCAAAGAGTTTGATTTTATCAAAAACGTAGATGAACCATGCGTCTACAAAAGGGTTAGTGGGAGCGCAGTAACATTTCTTATATTGTATTGAATTAGAGTTGACACACATAACAACATAGCAGACTCACTCACAAAGCTACTTTATGAAAGTCACTTTGATCGTCATAAAGACAAGATGGGTATTAGATACCAGAGTGATTGGCTTTAGTACAAGTGGGAGATTGAAAGGAATATGTCCTAAGTCCAATCATGAATTAGGATTTAGGAATAACTTCCTGTGTAATCTATTTTGATTTTATTGATATTAATAAAAGACTTGTTTTATTTTTATTACGGGCTTTATCTATTTAAGTGTTTAAATAAGATATACCATAGTTTAGAGTAAAGCTTTTTATGGATTATGATGAGATCATAATAGTGAGACCTAAAAGATGATAACTCTAAATTTAAATAGTTCCTGGTCGTAGGATTACTAACTGGTAATTAATAATCCACAAAGATCGGTACATACTATGCTTGCTTCATTATGAAGGATGTCTGTTCTCATAGACATTTGTGTGGTGACATTATAGCTAGTATATAGGTGCTTATTATAGAATAAGTTCACTGAACATGACTCGCCCAGCTGAACAACTGATGGAGTTCACTCACGTGTCAGCAGTTGTTCACATAGTGATAGTTGTACAAGTATCCTTAGACTTGAGGTCATCATAGTCATCTTGTGTACACTGAACTATGCTTTGGTTTAGTTCTTAGTCTCCAGGGACAATTATTAGGGCTCTACTGGGTATAGGAATTTGTGCACGAAGATAGTGTATGATCAATAAAGGATCTACCCCTTTCAGTGAAGGAAGCGAATGTTCAACGCTGATCCACTTATGCTAGTTCAGGAATCTCTGGCCAGAGTGAATGAAATTAGAAAGGAGTTTCTAATTTGCATAGAACTATGCATAGTAAATGGTAATCAAGTGATTAAATTAGATAGGCTTGACACGAGATCCATGCCTTGTATTTAATCAGGACATTGTAGGGTAGGAGTTTATTGTACGGTAACTATTCACTGAATAGGTTCTTGGTATTCTAAGCAGTGAATTCATATTATCCGGATAGTCGCGATATGCTGAGAAGTATCCCTCACGATGTAGAATAAATGTGATTAATTAATTAATCATATTTAATAAATTAGAGAATTTATATAAATAATGATAAAATAGTTTTATTATTATTTATTTCTACTACCGGCTTATTATTGAACCTACAGGGTCACACCATAAAAAGAGAATGATTTAATGGTGGAGGAATTAATTAATAATGGCTAATAATTATTTATTTGTGAAATAAATAGTTAATTGGCAAATTTAATAATTGATTAAATGAGATTTAATTGATTATAAATTAAGTAAGAAAAGTTCTTAATATTATTAATTAAAGGATTTAATTTTTGGAAATTAAATCAAGAGAGAGAATTATTTCTAAAGTGTTTAGAAAAAGGATTAATAATTAAAAGGTGTTTTAATTATTAATGAGAATAATAAATGGGATAATAATAATATTTATGGGAAAATTTCAGCTGAAAATTTTGCCTATAAATACACTATTATAGGCCCTATTTTTATAAGAACCCCAAAACCCAAAAAGTTTGGAAAACCCAATTCTCTCCACCTCCTTCCTCCTCCTTAACATCGTTTTCTTGGTGGATACCGGTGGAGTGCTTCACACTTGAGGAGCAACTGCTAAGGATCTCTGATCGTTGTCTCCGAATTATTTTAAAGGTTAGATTCGATCCCTATGTTTTTACCACGATTTATATGCTATTATTTGGATTTTATATGTGTAAAAGTGTTTTGCCTTGCCCCGCTGCGATTAAAATCCAACAATTTTGAGGTTATCTTCACCTAGAAGGAATTGAACATGAGGCAAAGAAGATGGCTTGAACTGATCAAGGACTACGACTATACTATCAACTATCATCCAGGCAAAGTGAATGTGGTGGTGGACGCTCTGAGCAGAAAATAAAGGTTAAACATGATCATTTCATCTAAGGAATTGATCAAGGAGTTTGAGAAGCTTGAAATAGAGGTCAGTACCCCAAGTATGTCTACAAATGTGTTGTGTGCAATGTCTTTTTAACCAGAATTATTAGAGAAGATAAGAAGATGTCAGGAAGAAGTAATGATTCATGAACGAGATAGTTTGACAGGGGAAGAGATAGGGAGTCAAAAGGATAATAAAGGAATCTTAAGATTTTCTTCCAGGATATGGATAACCAACGTAGCCGAGCTGAAAGAAGAAATTCTTCGAGACGCTCACAACTCCAGATACTCAATTCATCCCGGAAGTACGAAGATGTATAGAGACTTAAGAGAAAAATTTTGGTGGCCAAGTATGAAGAAGGAAATTACAGAATGGGTGAGTAAGTGTTACATTTGCCAGCGAGTCAAGGCGGAACAACAAAGGCCCAATGGACTATTACAGCCATTGGACATTCTAGAATGGAAGTGGGAGCATATTGCGATGGATTTTGTAGTAGGATTACCGAGGACCAAGTCAAATCATGATGCTATTTGGGTTATTATTGACAGATTAATGAAGTCAGCGCATTTTCTTCCTATCAAAAAAAGATTCTCATTTGATAAATTGGTTCAGTTATATCTGAAGGAAATTGTGCCACGACATGGGGTTCCAGTATCAGTAGTTTTAGACATAGATCCTCGATTTAATTCAAGATTTTGGAGAAGTTTTTAAGATTGTCTCGGAACGAAGCTGAGCATGAGTACTGCATATCATCCGCAGATGGATGGTCAAAGTGAAAGGACAATTCAGACTATTGAAGACATGTTAAGGGTATATGCGCTAGATTTTGAAGGAAATTGGGACGAACATTTGCCATTGGTTGAATTCTCCTACAACAACAGTTATCATGCCAGTATTGGGATATCGCCTTACGAAGCCTTATACGGGAGAAGATACAGATCTCCAATATGTTGGGAAGAAGTGGGTGAGAGAAAGATTTTGGGTCCAGAATTGATCCAGGAGACGAAAGAGAAAATAGAACTCATTCGGAAAAGATTAGTGACAGCTCGAGATCATCAACGCAAATATGCTGATTCTACCAGAATGGATATGGAATTTGAAGTTGGTGAAGCAGTGCTATTGAAAGTTTCACCTTGGAAAGATTTATCAAGATTTAGGACGAAAGGAGAGCTGAGTCCGCGTTATGTTGGCCCTTTTGAGATTTTGAGGCTTGTGGGAAAAGTTGCTTACGAGTTGGCGTTACCACCTCACATGCAGCATATTCACAACGTGTTCCACATGTCAATGTTGAAGCATTATTTTCCTGATTCAATCCATGTGACAGAATATGAGCCAATTGAGATTCAGCCGGATTTGTCTTTTGTAGAGCAACCAGTGCAGATTTTAGATAAGAAAGAAAGAGTGCTTAGGAATAAGTCTGTGTCTTTAGTGCGAGTCTTGTGGAGGAATTCCAAGGTTGAAGATTTGACCTGGGAATTGGAAAGCGAAATGCGATCCAAGTATCCTTACCTGTTTTCCTAGGCTAATTCTGAGGACAGAATCTTGTTAAGGGGGGAAGGATGTAATATCCGGGAAAATTATGTGAATATTCTATGTTAAATAAATAAATATTAGGTGGTTTTATAAGTGAACATGTTTATTGCCATGATATTACGTGTTTTAAAATGCTATTTGTGTTTCTATACGGACTAGAAAATTTTTTGACTGATTAATAAGTGTTTAAACTACAATTATATGAATCGATCTGTAATTTGGACTTGTATTTAATTACGTCTTTATCGAGGTGCATGTTTCATCTCGTGTATTTGCATTTGAATGTATTTTATGCGTATTCAGGTTTTTCTGTTAATTTAAGTACTGTGTTGTTTTTCAAAATCGAGCGAACCGGGACCCCACCGGGACGTCGAACCCCACAAAATCTGTGTTTTTATTTTTATAAAATTATTCATATTTTAAATACCCAGTATTTCTGCATTTTTAAATTATTCACAATTTTTGGGAAATTTTGACATTAATATTGTATTTTATTGTTTTTAAAATTATTCCCTTTAATTATTATTTTTGGCCCTAATTATGATAATTAGGGGATAAAAACACCCTTAAATGATTTTAGAGTATTGATTTTTCAGATAATATAAATAGTGCAAACTGGTTTTTTTTATTCATTTTATTTATTAAAATTTCAGAAAATTCAAAATTTCTCAAGAACAACTTTGGGGGTGAAATCTCTTTCTTCAACTTCAATCACGATTTTTGATCGATTTAGGGAACTAAATCAGACGTTCTAGTAGTCGAAATCATCCTCTCGACGAGAGATTTCTATTGAATCGAGTAGCAAGGAGTACGGTCAAGTGTTAGACGGAGATAGTAGCCAGCAGCTAAAAGCAAAGTTATAGTAAGAGGTCATCGAGCATACCATGCAAGTATCCCTAACTTCACTTATCGTTCAAGTGACATTTATTTCGAATCATATTATGCAAGTCTTTATATCTTCACGTATCATTCAAGTGATAGTGACTCTGGACTTTATTCTTTCAATTTCCATATTATTCTAAGTTCAGAATAGTTAAACGTTTTATATTTCGCTATAAATTACTCTATACAGTGGAACGTTGAATTGAGATTAGCGAATAACTAATTGTTCTAGTTATTTCGCCATCGATTGTTGAGATAGCTCTGGACCATGAGAAATGGGGAGTTATATTGTTAAGGATTGTAACACCCCCAAATCCGGGGTCGGGGATTTGGGTTGTCACGAGTTCCATTTCCCTTATCAATACTTAATCTTAACAGTCAACCAACTACTGAGTACTGTGACCCCACAATATACACATACACACCACACAAGTTATAGTCTCAGAGATGAATACCAAAAGTAACACAAGTCATTTTATTCTACAGTTATAAACCGTTACACCTTAAAAGGGTTTCTGAATAAATTTACATTTCTTTGCCATTATTACAATTCATATAGATACATAAGTCTGGTACATCAGAAGTTGAAAGCCTAGCCTATTGGTAATTTCTACCTCAGCTACGGCGGCATCAACGCTTCCAGAAAACTGCGGAACATTTCCTAACCGCTTCCGAATTGGAAGCTTGGTCCTGTTCATCTTTTCTATCTGTTGTTGTGTGATGAATGAAGAAAGCAAGGGTGAGCAACAAGCCCACCGAAATAATATATATAGTAATTAACAATATATAAGCATTCTCATAGTACTCATGAAAGTCTTGGTTACGCAGATATGAACCAAGTTTGATATCTTAATGCGACCAAGTCGCAAAATATTCAGTATATATGTATATATATACTTTTCACAATCTTGGAAATCCTCTGACATGTATAATATACACAGAGTTCCAGTTTATAACTGTATAAAAATATCGTTGCAAGTTGATCTCATATATCTAACATTGTCTCAACGTTTTTCTGAAAATCTTTGACATGCACAATATAATAATTTACTAGATATAAGTTTAAAAGATGAAGTTACAAGATACTCCAATATACTTATATCTTTTCTGAATACTACTTGAACTACCACCGTTCAAGGTATAATCTGTGTCAAAAGTTCATCACATAGATGAGACTACAAGATATGATTTGAATAGATTCAATCCTTGAAATATCATTCAAAAGAATGAAGTTACGAGATACTTCATTAAGTCCCGATATATATATCCATATATATATATATCTCATACATTTCTGAAAACCTCTATCATGTAAAGTATGAACAGAGTTGTAATATCCAATGAATTTTGAAAGAAAAGAATTTTGGCATAAACCCGATATCTTGTTGATCAGGCAAAAATACCAATAAGTAGCCTTTTCTACTGTAGATGGATGAATTCCTCGCCGGTCATCACCCTGGCCGCATTAGGACCTTGCGCTAGACCGTTACCCGGCCACTCACGCGTGGATGGACTGTTACCCAGCCTCTTACACCTTCATTGACCGTACCCCGGCCTTTTGCTTATGCCAACTCAATTAGATGGACTTACTTCCCTAACGTTGGGCAAGTAATCAAATTATTTTCTCAAAACAGCAACCTCGTTGCGAATATAAAATACACCACAGAGCCGAATCCCTAAGATTTTGAGCGAGTATTTAAATCCCCTTCGAAAGGAAGATCTTAAATATAAAAATGAGTTTTGGGATCCGCTCTAACTTTTAAAATTCAATTTGAAGACTCGAAAACATTTTTAAGAATGTTTGGAGTAATGCTGATTTAATGAAATAAATCAGTCCCGATATATTAGAAAATATTTGAATATTATTATTTAAATAATATTCCCAAAAGGATAATCCTTATAAAAATAATTGAAGTAGAATTTTAAAACTTTTACTTGAAATGAATAATAAATAACTAAAGATATACTTATACGAAAGTACGATCTTTATTTGAATAATCGAAAATAAGTTTGATTATCGTAACATTATTCTTTAATAAAATAAAGAATATTATTTAATAAATAAGCGGAGTCATAAGTCCTCAAATGAATATTCAAAATAATATTCATTAAATAAAATAAACGGAGTCTTAAGTCCTCGAATGAATATTCAAAATAATATTCATTAAATAAAATAAAGTTATCGAATAAAACTTATTCGATTAATAATTTTGGAAACTATATCAATATATATAAGTATATATATATATATATAATATACTCGGGAACATCGACTCCCGGTTTTAGAAAATGTTCACCTTTGGGTCCCCTATACTAAGGGTATACGCAACTACTGCTTATCTCTAGCATAGGTATTATGCAACTTATAAGCAATTGAATCAACAATATATATCAAGATTACGAAACAGACATGCATATATACCATATCACATGCTCCAATATATCGCAAGATTTGCTAATTAAGCACCATGCATCTATCACAAGATAATGCATATACATATGTATACATCACACCAACAGTATAACGGGTAGAAAACTTGCCTGAGTGACTGGGGGTGATAAATGGCTTGGGACGAGTCTGGTAACCTATAAACAACATATAAGTTGGAATTAAACCAAAGTCGCTTATGAATCTATACTTTAACCAATTAGACTCTAACACTCGCTTTGCGCTCAATGATTCTCTTAAGTCGCTCGAGTACCCTCGACTCCACCATTTTTAATAAGTTAACCATTAAGGGTTTTAAGGTGATTCTTTCGCGAGTGCCTTACCAACTTCCTAATACACTTTACATAAATGATTCATACTCCAATTAGTCCTTTAAGGTCTTTAACCTATGTTTCAAAGTAAGGCGAGGGGTAATGGTTCGTTGGCGAAACGCCGTTACTTAAAACGGTCGTTTCTCCTAAACCGTATGTCAGACTCAAACGAACCACATATCAAAACGAAGCTCGTAACATGAACTATCTAATCATGGCAATGGTCAAAACCTAACAGTGAGGTTTTGGGTCCTGATGTTAAGAACAAAACAGTCTAAAGTACATCAAACATTATGACGGCTATGTTTACGCGATTACCAATTTTTATCCTACTCCAAATCAACCACCAATCAACCACAATTCAACCATACAACCAAACTCCATAAATACAATGCTACAACAGCCCCAACAACTCAATATTTCCAAATTTATACTACTTCCCATCATGAACTAAAAGCTTTACTTAAGTTCTTTAACTAATCAACAAGATTTACAACTCCAAACACATCACAAAACCAACACATCTCTAAATACTCAATAATCAATCTTCTCATCAACCATACTAAACACAAAAGCCCTACATATACAAAAGTAGGGCTAGGGTTTGAGATTATACCTTCCTTGGTGAGTAGGAGTAACTAATTAGCTTGGAATCACCCTTGAAAGTCCTTACCCAAGCTTAATCTAAACAAAAACTCAAGAACAAAATTTTAAGTTCTTGAAAAACACTATTCACCCTATTCTTCCATGAATTTTAGGAAGATATTGTGAAGGAATTTGAAGCTTAAACTTATAGGATAGCTATATCTATGCATCAGGAGTCTTAGATAATTACCTCACTAATTAATGAAGCTTGGAACTTGGATTTTGGTTTTTTTCTTCTTGAAATGGAAAAGAGGCCGATAGCTTTTCTTGAAGAAAAGTGAAGTCAACTTATGTTTTTGTGAAATGATTTGTTGGTTGGTTGTTTTTGGCTTTTGTTTCAATTATTTACCTTTTAACCATGGTGATTTTGTGTGGTTCTTAATCAACCAACAACACACTTCTCTTTGGTCATGCTTAGGTCATCAATCCTATGTCATCTTACCATGCTTGTCCTCTTCTTATTGGTTTGATGACATCATCCTCACTAATCTCTTTGATTAGCTTCTAATTACTTGGCTAATGACCGTTGATCTGTTATACGGTTCACTTAAATTTCGTTTTTGTTTATCATTTGAGGGATCATACCCGGGATCTTATTACTTGGGTTTCCTTGACCTTTCTCAATACATTATATTCCTTTTATGATCCTCTCTTATAATCCTTGAATTTAAATCCTTTTTATCCCGTTACCTTATACTCAATTATTTCGGTATCTGGTGGATTTTCGGGAAAAATCAAAGTGTCTGAATTTGGATTCTGACGATCTTTACATACACTTATATATCATATAGAGTACTAATAAGATCTCAGAATAACAATACAAGAACCCTACATAATGTGGCTTGAAAAGTTGTCTTATTCAGCAATATCAGCAAAAACACTATTCATAAGGGTTACAAAAAGTTCAAAATTTTGGGGTTATTACAGTCTCCCCTCCTTAAAAGGATTCTGTCCCGGAATCAGGAAAAAAATAAATAGGGATACTTTCTTAGCATTGCACTATCTAACTCTCAAGTCAATCTTCCCACATTGTGGTTCTACCATCAAATTCTAACTAGTTTGATAGCCCTTCTCCCAAGCACTTGTTCCTTTTTAATCTATAACCTTTTCCGGTTGCTCCATATAGGTTACGTCTGGTTGCATGTCTATGCGCTCATATGCCCCTATTTGTCTGGCATCCGAATTATACTTCCTTAACATTGATACGTGGAACACGTTATGAATTTGCTACAGGTTCGGGGGTAGGGCTAGCTCATATGCTAACTTCCCAATACGTCTTAATACCTCAAAGGGTCCAACAATTCGTGGGCTTAGCTTTCCTTTCTTTCCGAACCTCATCCATCCTTTCCAAGGGATACCTTTAACATCACTAGGTCCCCTACCTCCTATCCTTTGTCCTTTCGTGTCGAATCAACATACTTCTTATGTCCATCTTGGGCTACTACCAGCCGTCCTCTGATTAGATCTATTATATCCTTGGTCCTTTGGACCACTGCTGGTCCGAGCATCTTGCGCTCTGTAATCTTCATCCTAACATAAGGGAGATCGACATTGTCTTCCCTCAAGGATCTCATAAGGTGATACCTCGATACTGACATACGATCGATTATCGTGAGAAAACTTAATCCGCGTTAAGTGATCATTCCAAATTCTTTCAAGTCTATTGCACCGACTCTCATCATAGCTTCTAGCATTATAGCTTTTACTTCTCAATACCCATTCTTCTCCAGTTCGTAGTCATTACTATCTTCCGTACATAATACTATACTGGTTACACTTTTGCCCGTTAGCGTTCTATAACCTTTTTAATAACCACGTCAACCTTAGTATCACGAACATGTTAAAATCAGAATACCGCAGTACTGATACTACTTCATCTCTAGCTGCCTCCATCTTCGAAAGCTTGGTCCTTCGTATAGAAGTAAAAGAATTTATTGAGAGATCACTATGATTGTGAACACTTGTTCTATTGCATAGTTAGTACAGAAGGTGGCCAGCCTTTAGTACTTTGACAAGCAATTAAACAACATATGGTATCCTACTAGGCTTCTATCACACAGATAGATAGTCATTCAGCAATACCTCCCCTTCTGGAAGGGTTTTCTTCTCAGCTTATATGAAATGAAAAGGAGAGAAAAGAACGAATTGAAGAGAATTGTATATATATAAAATATACTGCCATAAAATATCTGGCTTGGAATCTACCTCTGAACTATAGAGGTTTATCATAGGAGAACAAAACATATACTTATATATATCAACATCAGGTATTATAACATCGTATTTCATATGCCTAAATATTTTTGATATTCTGTCCATCATTCTATGGACCCATGCTCTTGCTTGAGCTTATACATAATCGCCTTTGAAACTCCCTCGATGTCAAAAATCGAATCTGGGATCTCATTCTAGACATCATCGTTACTAGAATTCTATGCTTGCACCGCACCCTTCCTCGTATAGTAATACGACTCTCTATTCATAAGAGGGAATAAATATATAATATGTAAATACTCCACTAGGTAGTCTATCAATGATAACTTATATATCAACACGACCCCATTAGGGGTACTCAATCTCAACATCCATTTCAATACAACTCTCACGGTTGTAAGTAATCGGCTCATTACTCGTAGAATCATTCCTGCATTACTGTGGTCCACCATTGACCTACTGTAGTCATTCGTTTTCCATGAAGTCTTAATAGCTAACCATACGGAGTCCATACATATCGTATCAAATTCTTCTAAGGAGGTAACATGATCACCGTTCATGATTCATGAAGAACACTCCTGAACTTGACGTACATATGACATGAAGCAGATAAAATTGCAGAAGAGTTTCAATGAAAGCAACGATAGCAGGTTAATACCATTATTAACCATATATCTTTATTAGGAGACACGAAGCTCAAAGGTTCATTTAGTCCTTTCGTAACATGGTCCTGGCTTATCTTAAGATATGACCCTCTAAGATAGATAGCCCGCTCACGGTGATTACAAAAATTAATCTTTACCCAACTACTATCATGGTTGAGTATCGCACAATCATCAGAAGGAATGTCAATCTTCCACACCATAATACAACCTTCACGGCCTTAACCATTATCACTATATTCCTCTGGCATGAGCGCCTATAATTGTCCTCTTACACTTAAAGTGTCGGCCACCACTTTGGCCTTTCTTGATAGTAATATTTCCTTACAATCAATGTCATTTTAACCACTTTCACTAAATTTTCTACCTCATTTCCAATCACTGCTTGTGTGAAGATGTTTTCCTTAAAATCTGATGAGAAAAAAAAATATCACCATTTTTCCATAAGTTATTGCCTCAATCTTTAGAGGTTAATCATTGTCACGACTGACTCTCGATCATACTTAGGACATCTTTTATCTTAGGTCCTAATTGCCCTGAACAATTTCAACCTTTACTGGTTCGATCCATACTTTCTTGTGGTTTAACACGTGCCCCACTTGACATTATTATAATTACGTCACATTTCCTTTATCAAAATTTCAATTCTTGAGAACTTTGAATATTACCTTTCTCCTTGTAAAACCTCTAAGGTTATCCTTAAAGCCTTCATCATGTACACCCTAGGTACAGGGCATATCAAAATACCATTTACTAATACTAGAACCATTGTCTATGTACTTCTGAAAAATTTCTTTACTGATCTTTAATGGTTGTTGCTACCTTGATCCTTTCCAATTCATACTGTCAAAACTCATGATGTCCATATTAAGGGTGGAATGCCAACCTTTATGCATTCCCCTAGGATTCATCTCAAGTTATCGAAGTTATATCCTTAATTCCACCTTTAAAAAGGTACTTGCATCCTTCCATGGATAATCAAGTCATATATCCTTGATAGATTATCTTTTTCATCATTCCCACCTCGATAGTCTATACCTAATTTCATAATAGCATCCTTATTCAAATTGAGGTCAATCCATATGGCCTCCAAAAGATAACAATGGTTGTGGCGCCCTCCAAACCCGGGTCAGAAGTTTGGGGTCCACACACACACCTTAATTATAACCTGTTTATAACAATAATAAAGATAATAATAATATATACAATGACCCTACTTACCAACCACCACGGACCGCAACAGGTTAAAGTATGCACACAAGCCAAACACGCTAATATATTACAAACTGTTCAAATCCCAACTATTTCAAACTCAAACTGAGTATTAAACATTATTACAAACGTTTACAAACTTAAATTATTCCAAAAGAAGCCTACTAGCTCCACTTTCTCAACCTGAACCCCTAGCTCTCGCGCTGGACTGGGGATCCTCTTTACCAATTGGTTCCTTTTTAACTGGAAAGAATATAAACAACATCGCACAAATGAGCTAACTAGCTCAGCAAGTCACAATGACAAAACTGAGAATAATGATCATCAGATGAATATGGTTATGATATCAAGTGAACAATGGATTATGATTTAGAATTGGATATTATACTTTTAATTTAAAAACCAAGGTTAGGTTGCTGATCAGTCACGCACTAACCCCGAGCAAGGCACACAACATTGCTCTAACTACTGGATCCAAGGCTCACATTGGCCTAACTTGACCATTATATGGTCTGACCACGAATCTGGCCATAATTTTATAAAAACAGTCCAATTCTAACATAATAATAGAATATGCAATAATAAACAATAACCGAAATCATTAACAACAATAAATGTTCAACAATGAAAGGGTTTCAATCCTTGTAAGGATCAATAAGGCAATTTAAAAGCTTGGATGCTGGGTAATGAAAGAATTGGATAACAAAGGAATCAACATTTCAAGGTTTCAAGGATTTGGTCTTTCCAAGTATAAGATACCATGGGTTGAGTATACAATAGTTTATTTCAGTGTTTGGTATTTAGTTTGTATGTATTTGTGGAGTAGTATCGTAGATTTGTGATTCTTTTTTGGGTATACAATAATCAATGGATTAGAAAGAATATGATTCATGGCTCAAGAATAATAACTGAAATCAGGATTTAGGTTTCTGTGCTTCAAAGCACTTGCAATATCACAGGATTATCAAGTACTACAATATCTCGAGAAAGTTTAGAACACTTGCCTGATATTAGCTTACTACACTACACTCGTTTCCAATCACAACCGTCTTACTCTTCAACTATCTGTTTCCCTTTATTACGTCTTGCCTCTTCTGCTCACATATCATAAGCATCTATCAATAATTTACTCATGGAATTCTATTCAACACATACTTCTATCTACCCTTCGTTTTACCCAAATCCGATTAACGGATTGAAAGTTATGCAATAATCAAGTAAACATCGAATATATAGACCGATAGTCAATTAACAAGTCACATATAGCACATAATACATCACGTAATCAATGATATATTATTTATAAAGAAGTCTCGGGTCATAAATAGGCTTTCTGGTATTTAAAATGATTTTTAAAACATTTTTCGAAATTAAAACGGGTCGTTGGATCAATTTCGGGTTAATAAACAGGGTTCGGTTGGCCCATTCTGGCTCCAAAATAATTTTAGAATAATTCTCGAGCCTTGGAAATAATTTAGAATAATATTTTAAAGCTCGAAACTATTTTTCAGAATTTTTTAAATCATTTTTAAATAATTAAATCTAATTAAATAATTAATTAAAATCAATTAATAATTAATTAAATCAATTAATCTATTAATTTTTGAATTAATTGACCAATTAATTAATTATAAATTAACTGAAATTAATTAACTAATTAATTTAAATTTATTTGTGAATTAAAAATAATTTTCAGAATTAAAATAATAATTTTTAGAATTTTCAGAATTTAAAAATGAATTTTTATAATAAAAATAAATAGGTAATATGATTTTTAAACATTTTATAAACAGGTATCCTAAATTTGCAAAGTCTGGAAACTTTAGGGACCTAACTGCATCGTTTTCAAAAGTTGGGGTACTAAACTATAATTTTCCAGCCCTTCGCCGGAAAACAGTCGGGTTCGCCGGAGAACCCGTTCCCGACGTCCTCACCCCACCAACACCTCCAGATCACATCTACACAACACCAGGAACACAACCATGCAATCAATTCATCCTAACAATCCCTGAGTTGGTCGAAATTTGGCCGTGAAGTTTTCCAGTTTCCGGCGAACATCGGAAAACTTCAAAACACAACTCCCTTCTCTACAGACCTCGTTGGTTCATGAAACTTATACGACTAGATTGCAAATTTCACAGAGAATACAACCCACTATAACCCAACATCAATCTATCACAGAATAAGAAACCCCCAAATTTTAATTAAGAACATTCATACGGGTTATAAACCCTAATTTTGAAAATCGAAAATTAAACCCACTTTTGAGCATGTTATTGAACTCCAAATCAGACGTATGACATATGAAAATCATCAGGAAAACAAGCTCTACAACATGTAATCATCAAATCATACTAACAATCATCCGAATAAAAATTCATATTTTTAATAAAATAAATTCGAAAATAAATAAATTTTTAGAAAAATAACCTTGATTTCTGCAGTGAAACAAAGCTCAGAATCTGATAGAACACTTCAAATCCTTCGTTTTGGTTACTCAAGCTTTGAAAACAGAGATCGGTAACGCCTTCATTTTGTTGTTTGATTCTTAGAATAGTTTATGTAATTAGGGCTTTTCTCTGAAAATTATATAATTATCTGTGTGCAAATGATTTTGATACGAAATAAAATACGGTAAAAGGCTATTTATAATTACGGAAAATTAGTATCCCGTTGGATCATTCCGGATATAAAACGGTACGTTTATTTATAAAAACTGATCCAAACGGTATCGGTTTTCGGGATAATTATCCAAATCAGTACAATTTGTACTGCGGTCTTGGTCTCAGCGCCTGGTTACACATATTACGAAGTGATAATTGGGATAGTTTAATAAAAAGCTCCCGTTTATCGAAAATACGGGTTTTATTGATTTACCGAAACGAATATTGTATCGAAAATGTTACGCCGGGACCCGCGCAGGACAAACCGTACGCCGGATCGAAAAAGTCAAAACATGGAATATGCTCGGAATATTACAATTAGGTTAGGAAGGAGTTCTCGAAAGAGTTTCGGGTTTCAAAAACGTAATAACGAGTGACGTCGGTTGGTTCCCGTTTTTATAAAATAGATTTTAATTACCCGGAAAAAGATTTTAGAAATTTCATATGATTCTTATAAATCCATAAACCAACATAAAAATAATTAGGAAGATATGACAATTATCTATATTTTATTTTGGACATATAAAAATTAAAATACTCAATTAATATTATTTTTGAATATTCAAGTACAGATAACACTTAACAATTAGCTCACAGAATAGATACTGAACACACATAATAATTATATAATAGCAAAAATAATTACACGATATATCCCGGATATTACATCCTTCCCCCCTTAAAAGGATTCTGTCCTCAGAATCTCTAAGAAAACAAATGAGGGTACTTTTCTCTCATATCACTTTCTAATTCCCAGGTTGACTCTTCAACCTTTGTGTTTCTCCACAATACTCTTACTAACTTTACCACTTTATTTCTCAATACTTTCTCTCTTTCCTCTAGAATCTCTATCGGACTCTCTACATAAGATAAATCTGCTTGAAGTTCTATTGGCTCATATTCTATTATATGCCTGGAGTCTGGATTATATTTCTTTAGCATTGATATATGAAAAACATTGTGAATCTGCTCCATGTGCGGTGGTAATGCCAACTCATAAGCTACTTTGCCAATGCGCTTTAAAATCTCAAAAGGTCCGACATATCTTGAGCTTAGCTTCCCTTTCTTCCCAAACCTCGTTAGTCCTTTCCATGGTGATACTTTCAATAATACCAAGCTTCCTTCTTCAAATTCCATGTCTTTTCTTGACTGGTCTGCATATTTCCTTTGACGATCTTGTACGGCTATTAATCTTTTCTGGATAATTTCAACAACTTCCTTTGTCTGCTGCACCAATTCAGGTCCGAGTATTTTGCGTTCTCCTACTTCATCCCAATATATTGGAGATCTACACTTGCGTCCATAAAGGGCTTCATAAGGTGGCATCCCAATACTGGCGTGATAACTGTTATTATAAGCAAACTCTACCAGGGGTAAATGCTCGTCCCAACTTCCTTTGAAATCAATAGCACAAACACGTAGCATGTCCTCGATTGTCTGGATCGTTCTTTCACTTTGGCCATCCGTTTGGGGGTGATAGGCTGTACTCATATTCAGTTTTCTTCCCAAACATTCTTGAAAACTTTTCCAAAATCTTGAATTAAATCTTGGATCTCGATCAGATACAATAGACACTGGAACTCCATGACGAACTACAATTTCTTTCAAGTACATATGAACTAAGTTGTCGAGCGAAAATCTTTCATTTATAGGAAGAAAATGAGCTGACTTGGTAAGTCTATCTACTATAACCCAAATGGCATCATAATTAGTCCTTGTCCTTGGTAATCCAACTATGAAATCCATGGTAATATGTTCCCACTTCCATTCTGGAATCTCCAATGGCTGTAGCAATCCGCTTGAACTCTGATGCTCTGCTTTAACTCTCTGACAGGTATAGCATTTGTTAATCCATTCCGCAATTTGCCTCTTCATATCTGGCCACCAATAATTCTTCTTTAAATCTCTGTACATTTTGGTACTCCCTGGATGGATGGAATATCTTGAACTATGTGCCTCTTGTAAAATTTCATTTTTCAGCTCTGTCACTGGTGGAATCCAAATTCTTGAGGAAAACCTAAGAATACCTTGATCATCTTGTTGCGTGCATAATTCCTCACCTACCAAACTATTTATATCTTGATCCATTACCTCTTTCTGGCATTTCTTTATTTTCTCCAATAATTCCGGTTGGAAAATCATACCGTACACTTTTGCTTCCTTAGGCTTGCAAATTCTAATATCCAATTCCAATTTTTGAAATTCTTTATATATCTCTTCAGGTACGGATAATACATTTAACTTTTCCTTCCGACTTAACGCATCTGCTACAACGTTCGCCTTACCGGGATAATAATTAATCGAGCAATCATAATCCTTAATCAATTCTAACCATCTCCTTTGTCTCATATTAAGTTCCTTCTGGGTAAATATATATTTCAAACTTTTGTGATCCGTGAAAATCTCACATTTTTCTCCATACAAATAATGTCTCCAAATCTTCAAAGCGAAAACTATAGCTGCTAACTCCAAATCATGAGTAGGGTACTTCTGTTCGTGTGGTTTCAATTGCCTTGACGCATACGCAATCACCTTGTCGTGCTGCATAAGAACACATCCTAATCCTTTGTAAAAAGCATCGCTATAAATTACGAAATTCCCTTGATCGTCTGGAAGTGACAAAACAGGTGCTGTGATTAATCCCCGCTTCAATTCCTGAAAACTTCCTTCGCACTTGTCATTCCATATAAACTTTTCATTCTTTCGTGTAAGCTTTGTCAATGGTGTTGCAATTCTTAAGAAATTCTGAACGAATCGTCGATAATATCCTGCCAATCCCAAGAAAATTCTTACCTCAGTGGGTGTTCTCGGTCTTTCCCAATTCGTAATTGCCTCAATCTTTGCCGGGTCCACTTTGATCCCTTCGTTACTGACTATGTGTCCTAAGAACTGAACTTCATGTAGCCAAAACTCACACTTCGACAATTTAGCATATAACTTCTTTTTCCTTAAAATCTCCAAAGCTGTCCTTAAATGTTCCGCATGATCCTCCTCCATCTTTGAATAGATCAAAATATCGTCTATAAATACTATAACGAACTTGTCCAAATATTCCTTGAAAATTTTGTTCATCAGGTTCATAAACGCTGCTGGGGCGTTGGTCAATCCAAAAGACATCACTAAAAACTCGTAATGTCCATACCTTGTTCTGAAAGCTGTCTTTGGTATATCTTCTGGTTTGATTTTCAGTTGATGATATCCCAATCTTAAATCGATTTTGGAGAAAAACTTGGCTCCCTTCAATTGGTCAAACAAATCATCAATTCTGGGTAACGGATACTTATTCTTAATCATCAATTTGTTGAGCTCCCTATAGTCGATACACAGTCTCATGCTTCCATCATTCTTCTTGACAAATAATACCGGTGCACCCCACGGGGATACGCTGGGTCTAATTACTCCTTTCTCTAACAGCTCTTGCAATTGTTTTGCTAATTCTTTCATCTCAACGGGCGCCATTCTATACGGGGCCTTGGATACTGGTTCGGTTCCAGGTGCTAAGTCGATTGTAAATTCAATTTCTCTATCTGGAGGAAGTCCTGGTAACTCGTCGGGAAATACGTCTGAAAATTCCATCACAACTGGAATATTTTCAAGTTTTGCTGGCTTCTGACTTCTGTCGATCACATATGCTACGAAATGCTCACATCCTTGTCGTAGTAACTTCTTGGCTTGAATCATCATTAAGAACTTCTTTACCTGCTTCTGTCCCTTGAACATTACTATTCTTTCGTCTGGCGTTTTCACCATTACTTTCTTATTTCGACAATCTATCTGAGCATCATGCTTAGATAACCAATCCATCCCTAATATAACGTCAAATTCTCCTAACTTAAACGGTATCAAATCTACACAAAATTTACTACCAGAAATCTGAATCTCACAATTCCCACAAACTTGGTTAACAGTTACACGTTCTTGATTTGCTAATTCCACCGTCATTATTTCATTTAAATACCCAACTGGATAATTTAACTTACTAACAAAATCTTGTAAAACAAACGATCGAGTTGCTCCCGATCTATTAACACTTTGGCACATAAAGAATTCACATTAAGCGTACCTGCCACAACATCCGTATCCTGGATCGCATCCTTCACCGACATGTCAAAAACTCTAGCCCTCAGAGTCTCATTCACTGTTGGGGTAGATCCCATAATCCTTAATGTATTACTGACTGGGGCTGGTGTCTTGCAATCCCTGGCCATATGTCCTGGCTTCCCACATTTAAAGCATGTAAATCCAATGGCTGGAACCTTCACTGCTGGATTCCGGATAGGCTGATCCTTATTCGCTGGCTCTCTTGCTGGCTGATTTCGGCACTCCCTCGAGTAGTGCCCTTTCTGGTTGCATTTAAAACATACCACATTCAACTTGTTACAAACTCCTCCATGCTTCTTTCCACATACTTGACAATCTGGAAAAGTTAATCTCAACTGATTCGGCTGATTCACATTAGCTGGACGATTGCCCTGGCCTCCGTCTCCTGCATTTTGTCTCCTGAAATTAAAATTTTTCCCTGGCTGAAACTTGGTCTTCTTAAAATTTGGAATCTTCCCTGTTTGTGACTGACCTTCACTTCCCTCAACTTTCCTTTTCTTGCTTTCCTTTTCTTTCTGGAACATCTCACTCTCTGTCTCTGCGATCATAGCTTTCTGTACAACCCCGGCATAGGTATCCAATTCAAAAATAGCTACCTTCCCTCTGATCCATGGCTTCAAGCCTTGCTGGAATCTCTTAGTTTTCTTTCTATCCGTATCAACATACGACGGCACATACCTTGACAATTCCTCAAACTTCCCCTCATAATCTGTTACCGACATGTTCCCTTGCTTTAATTCTAAAAACTTCAGCTCCATTTGATCCTGAACAAACTGAGGAAAATACTTTTCTAAAAACAATTCCTTAAACCTTTCCCAAGTAATAACATATGTGCTTTCCAATGTCTTCACCATCTCCCACCAATAGGTGGCCTCATTCTTCAGATAGTAACTTGTAAATTCAACCTTCTACTCCTCTTTCACTTTTACCAAGGCAAATGCCTTCTCTATTTCCTTTAACCACACATTTGCTTCAATTGGTTCTAAGGAACCCTTGAATTCTGGTGGGTTTACTGCCTGAAAAGTTTTGAAAGTTACCTGGGGATTGGTCTGTCTCTGCTGTTGTTGTGCCAGGTGAACTGTTTGTTGGGCCAAGATTTGAAGAATCTGGGCTATTGCTGGGTCCATGGGTCCTGGGTTCACATTCCGGTTTGTCTCATCTTGGTTGTTATTGTTATTGTTGTTGGTTTCTTCATTTTGGGTGTTGGTGCGGGTATTTCTTCTGGGAGGCATTTTCTGTAAAGAATCAATCAATTTATTTAGCTTTTGAATCAAATCTTTGTATAAAAGAAAAGTTTTGTAAAATAGAAATATCTCTTTTTGAAAACAATTGTAACTAAGTAAATTGCATGCTTCTTTACAGAATATAAATAGTTATGGAAAACAGGGTACATGGTATCACAGGGTATACTGGTGCAATAAATAAGGTAAAGTAAAACAGGTGCGATAAAGTAAATGACAGTGTTAGAAAGGAAAAGGTACTGATATATAGATCAAAAGTTTTAGGTAGTACAAGCGTAAAGACGCTTCGAAAGTAAAAGCAAAAAAGGTACAATAACCTACTCACTAGTCAACATCGCTAGTCTATAAATACAACTCAAAAGTCTACTGATACACACTACACACTACTGTCCATACTACATAACCATAACAACACTGCTCCGCATCTCCATCTCTGAGTTTCTGTCTCAACTCCAAGGAAACTCTGGTCCTGCCAGCCTCTCAAAGTCCTCCATCACCTCAGTAGCCCAGCCCATCAGTGCATCAGGGCCTCTGCCAGGTAGTGTACCTCCATGTAGCCTAGCATCAAGGACCCTCCGTGTCACATGAATCTCCTCTCGAAGCTCCTTCACACCACGATCCACATCTATAGTCCTGATGATATGCTGTAACTCTCTGATCTGAGCCAACAAGGAATCATGCTCCAATAGAAGGGCCTCATACCGGTAATAAGGAACTGGGGGCAATGTAGACTGGAATGGGGCACTCGCAACTGAATACCCAGTGGAATCTGAATCAGCTGGTGGGGGTCCTCTAACAGGTGGCCTCATACCTGGAGGTGGAATAGCCTGCAATGGTACGGGCTGCAACACCGGTGGAGGTAGAATAGCCAATGCTGGTGGAATCACAGGATGTGGATCCGATGCTGGTGCTCCAACTGAAGGCTCTGAGTGATCAGCTGATACGGGAATAAAAGAGTCGGCCATCTCTGCTATCTGAAATCATATCGTAATATAAGAATCTCGTACCACGACGCAAACTATACTAATACCGGTTATACCATAACACTCTACCTTTCGACGTTCTATCATCCTATACCTTACTTCTAATCATATCCCTCTACCCATTCCCGTCAACCTAGGCTTGTGTCAGTGACTTATAACCTGTAGCTCTGATACCAAACCTGTGGCGCTCTCCAAACCCGGGTCAGAAGTTTGGAGTCCACACACACACCTTAATTATAACCTGTTTATAACAATAATAAAGATAATAATAATATATACAATGACCCTACTTACCAACCACCATGGACCGCAACTGGTTAAAGTATGCACACAAGCCAAACACACTAATATATTATAAACTGTTCAAATCCCAACTATTTCAAACTCAAACTGAGTATTAAACATTATTACAAACTTTTACAAACTTAAATTATTCCAAAAGAAGCCTACTAGCTCCACTTTCTCAACCTGAACCCCTAGCTCTCGCGCTGGACTGGGGATCCTCTTTACCAATTGGTTCCTTTTTAACTGGAAAGAATATAAACAACATCGCACAAATGAGCTAACTAGCTCAGCAAGTCACAATGACAAAACTGAGAATAATGATCGTCAGATGAATATGGTTATGATATCAAATGAACAATGGATTATGATTTAGAATTAGATATTATACTTTTAATTTAAAAACCAAGGTTAGGTTGCTGATCAGTCACGCACTAACCCCGAGCAAGGCACACAACATTGGCCTAACTTGACCATTATATGGTCTGACCACGAATCTGGTCCACAATTTTATAAAAATAATCCAATTCTAACATAATAACAGAATATGCAATAATAAACAATAACCGAAATCATTAACAACAATAAATGTTCAACAATAAAAGGGTTTCAATCCTTGTAAGGATCAATAAGGCAATTTAAAAGCTTGGATGTTGGGTAATGAAAGAATTGGATAACAAAGGAATCAACATTTCAAGGTTTCAAGGATTAGGTATTTCCAAGTATAAGATACCATGGGTTGAGTATACAATAGTTTATTTCAGTGTTTGGTATTTAGTTTGTATGTATTTGTGGAGTAGTATCGTAGATTTGTAATTCTTGTTTGGGTATACAATAATCAATGAATTAGAAAGAATATGATTCATGGCTCAAGAATAATAACTGAAATCAGGATTTAGGTTTCTGTGCTTCAAAGCACTTACAATATCACAGGATTATCAAGTACTACAATATCTCGAGAAAGTTTAGAACACTTGCCTGATATTAGCTTACTACACTGCACTCGTTTCCAATCACAACCGTCTTACTCTTCAACTATCTGTTTCCCTTTCTTACGTCTTGCCTCTTCTGCTCACATATCATAAGCATCTATCAATAATTTACTCATGGAATTCTATTCAACACATACTTCTATCTACCCTTCATTTTACCCAAATCCGATTAACGGATTAAAAGTTATGCAATAATCAAGTAAACACCGAATATATAGACCGATAGTCAATTAACAAGTCACATATAGCACATAATACATCACGTAATCAATGATATATTATTTATAAAGAAGTCTCGGGTCATAAATAGGCTTTCTGGTATTTAAAATGATTTTTAAAATATTTTTCAAAATTAAAACGGGTCGTTGGATCAATTTCGGGTTAATAAACAGGGTTCGGTTGGCCCATTCTGGCTCCGAAATAATTTTAGAATAATTCTCGAGCCTTGGAAATAATTTAGAATAATATTTTAAAGCTCGAAACTATTTTTCAGAATTTTTTAAATCATTTTTAAATAATTAAATCTAATTAAATAATTAATTAAAATCAATTAATAATTAATTAAATCAATTAATCAATTAATTTTCGAATTAATTGACCAATTAATCAATTATAAATTAACTGAAATTAATTAATTAATTAATTTAGATTTATTTGTGAATTAAAAATAATTTTCAGAATTAAAATAATAATTTTTAGAATTTTCAGAATTTAAAAATGAATTTTTATAATAAAAATAAATAGGAAATATGATTTTTAAACATTTTATAAACAGGAATCCTAAGTTTGCAAAGTCTGGAAACTTCAGGGACCTAACTGCATCGTTTTCAAAAGTTGGGGTACTAAACTGTAATTTTCCAGCCCTTCGCCGGAAAACAGTCGGGTTCGCCGGAGAACACGTTCCCGGCGTCCTCACCCCACCAACACCTCCAGATCACATCTACACAACACCGGGAACACAACCATGCAATCAATTCATCCTAACAATCCCTGAGTTGGCCGGAATTTGGCCGTGAAGTTTTCCAGTTTCCGGCGAACATCGGAAAACTTCAAAACACAACTCCCTTCTCTACAGACCTCGTTGGTTCATGAAACTTATACGACTAGATTGCAAATTTCACAGATAATACAACCCACTATAACACAACATCAATCTATCACAGAATAAGAAACCCCCAAATTTTAATTAAGAACATTCATACGGGTTATAAACCCTAATTTTGAAATTCGAAAATTAAACCCAATTTTGAGCATGTTATTGAACTCCAAATCAGACGTATGACATATGAAAATCATCAGGAAAATAAGCTCTACAACATGCAATCATCAAATCATACTAACAATCATCCGAACAAAAATTCATATTTTTAATAAAATAAATTCGAAAATAAATAATTTTTTAGAAAAATAACCTTGATTTATGCAGTGAAACAAAGCTAAGAATCTGATAGAACACTTCAAATCCTTCGTTTTGGTTACTCAAGCTTTGAAAACAGAGATCGGTAACGCCTTCGTTTTGCTGTTTGATTCTTAGAACAGTTTATGTAATTAGGGCTTTTCTCTGTATTATCTGTCTGCAAATGATTTTGATACGAAATAAAATACGGTAAAAGTCTATTTATAATTACGGAAAATTAGTATCCCTTTGGATCATTCCGGATATAAAACGGTACGTTTATTTGTAAAAACTGATCCAAACGGTATCGGTTTTCGGGATAATTATCCAAATCAGTACAATTTGTACTGCGGTCTTGGTCTCAGCGCCTGGTTACACGTATTACGAAGTGATAATTGGGATAGTTTAATAAAAAGCTCCCGTTTATCGAAAATATGGGTTTTATTGATTTACCGAAACGAATATTGTATCGAAAAGGTTGCGCCGGGACCCGCACAGGACAAACCGTACGCCGGATCGAAAAAGTCGAAACATAGAATATGCTCGGAATATTACAATTAGGTTAGGAAGGAGTTCTCGAAAGAGTTTCGGGTTTCAAAAATGTAATAACGGGTGACGTCGGTTGGTTCCCGTTTTTATAAAATAGATTTTAATTACCCGGAAAAAGATTTTAGAAATTTCATATGATTCTTATAAATCCATAAACCAGCATAAAAATAATTAGGAAGATATGACAATTATCTATATTTTATTTTGGACATATAAAAATTAAAATACTCAATTAATATTATTTTCGAATATTCAAGTACAGATAACACTTAACAATTAGCTCACAGAATAGATACTGAACACACATAATAATTATATAATAGCAAAAATAATTAAACGATATATCCCGGATATTACAATGGTTATCCGCTTTTCTTTCCTGATTTGGTAATGATAATCATGGATGTTCTGGAAGATATTGGTCGTGTTCAACGTGAACATCTTCTTAATAAATCCTCATTTTATTTTGTTGTTTATCTCAACAGTCATCTCAATGTTGGGATGTCTTTCATACATGGCGTCTCCCTTTCTGGGTATCATGTCACCGGTCTTACACTTCACATTCTTGAAGGTCACTTCCTTCATCCTAATTTCCTAATTTCTTGTCTCCTCAGTCTATCTGCGTCTCATTATTTATCCTTCGAACTATCTCCAGGTTTCCTCGAATCCTCCCAACTTACAGGGGATAAAATATATGTATCTGTTATGCCTTCAACCATCAATTTTAACTTATTGTGAATCACCCTCATCCTGACGATTACATACTTTTCTATTTCTATTGCTACGAGTCTTTAGGGTTTCGTCATACCCAACTTCCTTATCATTCCTCAAACTCTATTGCCTTTATTTTCCTTTCCACTTCAGTTTCTTTTTATTATCCTTTCTCTTATCGTTATTTCATGAACCAACCCAACATAAGCATTGATTTCAAACATCCCGTCATTCTGGATTCGTGTCCTCAGAAAGAATCTTGACAACTTTTACAATTTAGATTCATAATTCATCATACTCGTCCGCCTTTGTTCTGGCTCTAAAGCTTTTACACTATCTCCATAACCTTGGGAAGTACTTTCCTGAAAACAATTGACTGAAATTTAATCAGTTTATTCTAACCTCTGGCTCCGTGCCTTTCTTGGTCTTTCACCAGCAGGTGGCCTCTCTCTTAGGAAGGTAAGTGACAAAAATAGTCTTTTGCGCTTCATCAATCATTTAAAATATAAAATCAGTCCTTTATTTCCTTTGGCCAGGCTCTTGCCTCGGCTAGGTCGGCTTGTTCCTTGGAACTCTGAGAGCTTAGTGACTTAAAGGTCCTGAAAGAATTTCCCACCGCATTGTTTCCTCAGGGTGGTGTTTGGGAAATAAAAGTATAATTTTTGTTTTAGGCAGGTCCATGGATTGCCCAATAGGAGTACCATCCTGGTTCTTCCTATCTTGCTCGACTTCTGTTTTCTCAGTCTAAATAATTTTTCCTTCTCCCCATAATTGGGGTCATCTTTTAATTTAAAATCCTCATTTTCCACTTCATTATATTCTGGGTTCCTTATATCTTAATTACGACCTCCCTGATTATCACATTCAAGGTTTGCCCCTAATCTTATTCCTCGTGGGGGCATGATGCTTGGAAAAATTTTGAGAATCTCTGGATATTTGTCTTACTTACTTTGCTTAAATCTTTCCCTCGTTCAGTCCTTGCATGATTGCAAATTATGAATTCTCAAGTTCTATAAACTTCATGACACACTCTTAAGTGTTAACCGCGCAATTAACAATATGAACTTTCACAAACAAACTAATCTGAACTGAAATTAACGAATATATACTTAACTATTTGTTCGAAGGTACAACAACTAAACACATTAAAGAGAATTACATCATTTGATCTGATCGCTTCTATCCCAAAAGTACTACCATAGATAATTATCTAGTCATTAAAAGTAATCATTCATAACTTAGGCTAATCCTCCAAAAGCGGTGCTGCATGAAATTCTTGTCAGATTGCTCAGACTCTGCACACTATTATGGATCAAGAAATGCGGGCACGCACGACATCCCTAACCTGCTCCATTAAAGCGGTGATGAGGTCTAAGATAGTTGCAAGTAGAGTTGGATCAATCTGACCCTCAAGATGGCCTCTAGTTGTAACACGAGTGGTAGCCTCAATCCTTTCCATGCTATAAGCTAATCCTGCCGGAAGTACCCCACCCTCAATCATCGGTGCAGTAAGTCGATCCAACAGATCACTCCTAACATTACGGGCCTCAGACAGGCCACCCAAAGTCATATAATAATCGGCGATAAGAGAAGCCTGAGTGGTAGCATCTAGCAGTCCATGGGGTGCAGGTGGTGCAGGCCCAGGGGATCCAAATGGATAACCAAGCACGGTATCAGGTGATAATGGTGCAGGAGATAAAGGTGGCATTTCCTCAGTAGGTGATGGGCTCTGTACAGGGGAGGGAACAGGAATTGGTGGAACCTGATGGATGTCTTCAGGAACCTCTGGAAGAGGGTCTGATACTGGTATAATTGGTGCCATGGAAGGCCCCACTCCTTCTGCTCTCATTAACCTTTGTGCCCTTGGTAACTCTTCATCCTCTAGTGCCACCCTCGCGGCCATTCTTGCTCTGGTAGTCGCCTGACTACGGTCATCAATTCCTCAGCAGTCCTCTCTTCATTCTCGTCAGGATCCTCCACGAGATCCTCCTCAGCAACAATCCCTTCTGGGATAACATCCTCAACCGCAACATTCTCAATATGAATCTCATCCGGTCCCTCGTTAGGGTACTCTATCGGATTCACAATTTGATCTCCAACATGTAATAAAACATCCTCATGCTGATGCTCTTGAACCTCAGGGTTCGGTGCCCCGCTGCCCTATACGAGAACGAACTATGTTACTATCATAATATTTATAAGGGTTCCTGTAAGGGTTTTAACTGTCAGTACTACGTTAGGTAGCCCGACTATGAACTTGGAAAGGGTTCTTATTATCTTAGTGAACTTATTATCTTAACGTCACATCATCTCTGAGGTTTATAACGCTTGGCTCTGATACCATTTCTGTAACACCCCCAAATCCGGGGTCGGGGATTCGGGTTGTCACGAGTTCCATTTCCCTTATCAATACTTAATCTTAACAGTCAACCAACTACTGAGTACTGTGACCCCACAATATACACATACACACACCACAAGTTATAGTCTCAGAGATGAATACCAAAAGTAACACAAGTCATTTTATTCCACAGTTATAAACTGTTACACCTTAAAAGGGTTTCTGAATAAATTTACATTTCTTTTGCATTATTACAATTCATATAGATACATAAGTCTGGTACATCAGAAGTTGAAAGCCTAGCCTATTGGTAATTTCTACCTCAGCTACGGCGGCATCAACGCTTCCAGAAAACTGCGGAACGTTTCCTAACCGCTTGCGAATTGGAAGCTTGGTCCTGTTCATCTTTTCTATCTGTTGTTGTGTGATGAAAGAAGAAAGCAAGGGTGAGCAACAAGCCCACCGAAATAATATATATAATAATTAACAATATATGAGCATTCTCATAGTACTCATGAAAGTCTTGGTTACGCAGATATGAACCAAGTTTGATATCTTAACGCGACCAAGTCACAAAATATTCAGTATATATGTATATATATACTTTTCACAATCTTGGAAATCCTCTGACATGTATAATATACACAGAGTTCCAGTTTATAACTGTATAAAAATATCGTTGCAAGGTGATCTCATATATCTAACTTTGTCTCAACATTTTTCTAAAAATATTTGACATGCACAAGATAATCATTTACTAGATATAAGTTTAAAAGATGAAGTTACAAGATATTCCAATATACTTATATCTTTTCCGAATACTACTTGAACTACCACCGTTCAAGGTATAATCTGTGTCAAAAGTTCATCACATAGATGAGACTACAAGATATGATTTGAATAGATTCAATCCTTGAAATATCATTCAAAAGAAATGAAGTTACGAGATACTTCATTAAGTCCCGATATATATATCCATATATATATATATATATATATCTCACACATTTCCTGAAAACCTCTATCATGTAAAGTACGAACAGAGTTGTAATATCCAATGAATTTGGAAAGAAAAGAATTTTGGCATAAACCCGATATCTTGTTGATCAGGCAAAGATACCAATAAGTAACCTTTTCTACGGTAGATGGATGAATTCCTCGCCGGTCATCACCCTGGCCGCATTAGGACCTTGCGCTAGACCGTTACCCGGCCACTCACGCGTGGATGGACTGTTACCCAGCCTCTTACACCTTCATAGACCGTACCCCGGCCTTTTGCTTATGCTGACTCAATTAGATGGACTTACTTCCCTAACGTTGGGCAAGTAATCAAATTATTTTCTCAAAACAGCAACCTCGTTGCGAATATAAAATACACCTCAGAGCCGGATCCCTAAGATTTTGAGCGATTATTTAAATTCCCTTCGAAAGGAAGATCTTAAATATAAAAATGAGTTTTGGGATCCGCTCTAACTTTTAAAATTCAATTTGAAGACTCGAAAACATTTTTAAGAATGTTTGGAGTAATGTTGATTTAATGAAATAAATCAGTCCCGATATATTAGAAAATATTTGAATATTATTATTTAAATAATATTCCCAAAAGGATAATCCTTATAAAAATAATTGAAGTAGAATTTTAAAACTTATACTTGAAATGAATAATAAATAACTAAAGATATACTTATACGAAAGTACGATCTTTATTTGAATAATTGAAAATAAGTTTGATTATCGTAACATTATTCTTTAATAAAATAAAGAATATTATTTAATAAATAAGCGGAGTCATAAGTCCTCAAATGAATATTCAAAATAATATTCATTAAATAAAATAAACGGAGTCTTAAGTCCTCGAATGAATATTCAAAATAATATTCATTAAATAAAATAAAGTTATTATTTTATAAGTTTTAAAATAAGACTCCGTTTATTTTAATGTTTCGATAATGTTTTGATAATCAAATTTATTTTCGATTATTCAAATAAAGATCGTACTTTCGTATAAGTATATCTTTAGTTATTTATTATTCATTTCAAGTATAAGTTTTAAAACTTCTACTTCAATTATTTTTATAAGGATTATCCTTTTGGGAATATTATTTAAATAATAATATTCAAATATTTTCTAATATATCGGGACTAATTTATTTCATTAAATCAGCATTACTCCAAACATTCTTATAAATGTTTTTGAGTCTTCAAATTGAATTTTAAAAGTTAGAGCGGATCTCAAAACTCATTTTTATATTTAAGATCTTCCTTTCGAAGGGGATTCAAATACTCGCTCAATTTGTTTTCTCAAAACAGCAACCTCGTTGCGAATATAAAATACACCACAGAGCCGGATCCCTAAGATTTTGAGCGAGTATTTAAATCCCCTTCGAAAGGAAGATCTTAAATATAAAAATGAGTTTTGAGATCCGCTCTAACTTTTAAAATTCAATTTGAAGACTCGAAAACATTTATAAGAATGTTTGGAGTAATGCTGATTTAATGAAATAAATCAGTCCCGATATATTAGAAAATATTTGAATATTATTATTTAAATAATATTCCCAAAAGGATAATCCTTATAAAAATAATTGAAGTAGAAGTTTTAAAACTTATACTTGAAATGAATAATAAATAACTAAAGATATACTTATACGAAAGTACGATCTTTATTTGAATAATCGAAAATAAATTTGATTATCGAAACATTATTCTTTAATAAAATAAAGAATATTATTTAATAAATAAGCGGAGTCATAAGTCCTCAATTGAATATTTAAAATAATATTTATTAAATAAAATAAACGGAGTCTTAAATCCTCGAATGAATATTCAAAATAATATTCATTAAATAAAATAAAGTTATCGAATAAAACTTATTCGATTAATAGTTTTGGAAACTATATCAATATATATATATAAGTATATATATAATATACTCGGGAACATCGACTCCCGATTTTAGAAAATGTTCACCTTTGGGTCCCCTATACTAAGGGTATACGCAACTACTGCTTATCTCTAGCATAGGTATTATGCAACTTATAAGAAATTGAATCATTAATATATATCAAGATTACGAAACAGACATGCATATATACCATATCACATGCTGCAATATATCGCAAGATTTTCTAATTAACCACCATGCATCTATCACAAGATAATGCATATATATATGTATACATCACAACAACAGTATAACGGGTAGAAAACTTGCCTGAGCGACTGGGGGTGATAAATGGCTTGGGACGAGTCTGGTAACCTATAAACAACATATAAGTTGGAATTAAACCAAAGTCTCTTATGAATC
This sequence comes from Apium graveolens, assembly GCF_009905375.1. NCBI lineage: Eukaryota > Viridiplantae > Streptophyta > Magnoliopsida > Apiales > Apiaceae > Apium > Apium graveolens. The sequence continues at coordinate 190,634,410 of NC_133652.1, forward strand.
TATACTTTAACCAATTAGACTCTTACACTCGCTTTGCGTTCAACGATTCTCTTAAGTCGCTCGAGTACCCTCGGCTCCACCATTTTTAATAAATTAACCATTAAGGGTTTTAAGGCGATTCTTTTGCGAGTGCCTTACCAACTGCCAAATACACTTTAAATAAATGATTCATACTCCAATTAGTCCTTTAAGGTCTTTAACCTATGTTTCAAAGTAAGGCGAGGGGTAATGGTTCGTTGGCGAAACGCCGTTACTTAAAACGGTCGTTTCTCCTAAACCGTACGTCGGATTCAAACAAACCACATATCAAAACGAAGCTCGTAACATGAACTATCTAATCATGGCAATGGTCAAAACCTAACAGTGAGTTCTTGGGTCCTGATGTTAAGAACAAAACAGTCTAAAGTAAATCGGATATTACGACGGCTATGTTTACGCGATTACCAATTTTTATCCTACTCCAAATCAACCACCAATCAACCACAATTCAACCATACAACCAAACTCCATACATACAATGCTACAACTGCCCCAACAACTCAATATTTCCAAATTTATACTACTTTCCATCATGAACTAAAATCTTTACTTAAGTTCTTTAACTAATCAACAAGATTTACAACTCCAAACACATCACAAAACGAACACATCTCTAAATACTCAATAATCAATCTTCTCATGAACCATACTAAACACAAAAGCTCTAAATATACAAAAGTAGGGCTAGGGTTTGAGATTATACCTTCCTTGGTGAGTAGGAGTAACTAATTAGCTTGGAATCACCCTTGAAAGTCCTTACCCAAGCTTAATCTAAACAAAAACTCAAGAACAAAATTTTAAGTTCTTGAAAAACACTATTCACCCTCTTCTTCCATGAATTTTAGGAAGATATTGTGAAGGAATTTGAAGCTTAAACTTATAGGATAGCTATATCTATGCATAAGGAGTCTTAGATAATTACCTCACTAATTAATGAAGCTTGGAACTTGGATTTTGGTTTTTTTCTTCTTGAAATGGAAAAGAGGCCGAGAGCTTTTCTTGAAGAAAAGTGAAGTCAACTTGTGTTTTGGTGAAATGATTTGTTGGTTGGTTGTTTTTTGTTTTTGTTTCAATTATTTACCTTTTAACCATGGTGATTTTTGTGTGGTTCTTAATCAACCAACAACACACTTCTCTTGGGTCATTCTTAGGTCATCAATCCTATGTCATCTTCCCATGCTTGTCCTCTTCTTATTGGTTTGATGACATCATCCTCACTAATCTCTTTGATTAGCTTCTAATTACTTGGCTAATGACCGTTAATTTGTTATACGGTTCGCTTAACTTTCGTTTTCGTTTATCGTTTGAGGGATCATACCCGGGATCTTATTACTTGGGTTTCCTTAACCTTTCTCAATACATTATATTCCTTTTATGATCCTCTCTTATAATCCTTGAATTTAAATCCTTTTTATCCTGTTACCTTATACTCAATTCTTTCGGTATCTGGTGGATTTTCGGGAAAAATCAAAGTGTCTGAATTTGGATTCTGACGATCTTTACATACACTTATATATCATATAGAGTACTAATAAGATCTCAGAATAACAATGAAAGAACCCCTACATAGTGTGGCATAAAAAGTTTTCTTATTCAGCAATATCAGCAAAAACACTATTCATAAGGGTTACAAAAAGTTCAAAATTTTGGGGTTATTACAAGGATGCTGTTTGATTCGGCTCCCTTGATCAAAATGTTTTATGGATTGGATGAATGCGTAAGTGACCGGACAGACGGTCCAGCAGAGGGCTATTGCTATGTGTTATATGAAATATTATGACCTAATTTGTGCCACATGCAGATATATTGCCTTTTTATTTAGGTACTCGTGTTTTGGGACATGTTTCTACGAACCATGATCCAGTACTATCACACGGGCGGATCAAAATGTGATAGTACGTCCGTTGGAGCTAGATTCCAATCTAAAAATTATCATTTATTGCTGATAGCTTGTGAAGCTTTTATTATTGATCAAATATCACTGATTTTATCCTGTTGTTCAATTACTATCAAAATGTGGTTTATCATTTCAATCACGCTTTATACTGCTTGCTGAGCATTTCTTTCGCTCATACTTGTTCCTCAATCTAATCTTTCAGCTAAGCCAGAGCAGGCTTGAGTTATAGGTTTGATCAGAAGTCGAGTGCTTGTAGATAGTTGGGTGTGTTTTCCAGGTAGACTGTTTTGGGACGCTTGAATAAGTCTAGAGGTTTGTAATAAAATTTGAATAATTTGTAAAACTAATAGGCTTATGGTTTGTAATAAATGTTGGTTTGTATTAGTGTCTGTTTCATACTATAACCTGTAATCAATCCAGTTGCATGCAAGGGGTCATATTTATTATATTATTCCGGGGTGATTATTTTATTATGGTTTATTGGATAGTGACCCCCAAATCAAGACCCCGGGTTTGGAGGGCGTCACAGGTTGGTATCAAAGCTACAGGTTATGGTCACTGAAATAGGCTAAGGATTGTCATAGATGAGTCATAGGAAGATCAAATAATATAGGCACGTGTAGTTTAGCTCTTATAAGGTTAAATTTAGGTTACTGGGTTGGGTTATAGTTAAGTTGTTCAGGTTCCCTGTTTTGTGTTTAGCTCTTGGCTTTGGTGCCATTGCTTTGCTATTTTGTTGGCTTTGAGGATGGTAAGAAGTGATGAAAAGAGGTTGGAAGGTTGTGGTGCAACCCTATCCACCGTTTGTTGGTTTATTTGAGATTTTGAGCAAGGGTTTAAAAGGTTTGGATAATTCTTCATAAATTTTCTTTGTGTTATTCTCAAGATAATAAGCAGGATTGTGTGATAATCATGTCTCTTGTGTTAATATGGTAGCAAGTTTATGATATTTTGAGAAAAAGTAATGCTTGAGAACTTTGATATGCTAAAGAATTGCTACATATTAGACACAATGCTTGACAGATTATTATATATATTGCTTGTTTTCTTATCAAAATAATGGCACCAAAGAGGAGGAATAATTCAGGAGAGGATCGTACCGAGAGTCGGACGGATCCATCGATTGCCCAGATGTTGGGACTGATGCAACAACAGATGTTACTTCTTACGCAGCAGCAACAACAGTAGCAATAGCAGCAGCAACAGCAACAGCAGCAAGCAGCAACACCACCTGCGGTGACTTTTAAGCAGTTTCAAGCTGTGAAGCCACCTGAGTTCAAGGGAAGTGCTGATCTCGTGGAAGCCAATGCATGGCTCAAGGAGATGGAAAAGGCTTTTGAATTAATCGGAGCAGGAACTGAACAGAAGACCAAGTTTGCAAGCTACTTTCTGAAGGGCGAGGCGAACTATTGGTGGGAATCCACGCGAGCATTGGAAGGAGGTGAGTTTATAACTTGGGAAAGGTTTACAGAGCTGTTCCTAGAGAAGTATTTCCCGAGGTACATGAAGAACCAAATGGAGATCAAATTCTTGAACTTGACCCAGGGAGATCTTACTGTCGCTGAGTATGAAGCTAAATTTACTGAGTTAGCGAGGTTTGTGCCGGATCAGGTTGGCACCTGAAAAGAAAGCTAGAAGATTTGAACAGGGAGAGAAATTTTGGATTCAGAGTAGGGTGGACATGTTTGAGTTGACTTCATATGTGGCAGTGGTTCAGAAAGCAATGGTGATTGAAAGTAGGAGTGACATTTCTCAGAAAGGAAAGGATGGGAAGAAAAGGAAAATAAAAACCTCAGAAGGAGGTCAGCAGCAAGGTAATTTTCAGGGCCATCTCAACAAAAGGCCAGAATTTCAGGGTAATAGAAGTGTGGGATTCAAGAAACCATAACCAGGGAATGGGAGCCGTTTTCAGAATTCAAATCAGCAGAGGCCCAATCGTCCTCCAGAACAAGATTGCCAGTTTTATGGTAGAAAGCACTTTGGGAATTGTAAAGCCAATGTGACGTGTTTCAAGTATGGCAGGAAGGGACACTTTGCTAATATGTGTCAGAATCCGACTGAAAGTCAGAATTTGGGAACTGGTTGTTATAAGTGTGGGAAGCCAGGACATATCGCCAGGAATTGCCCAACACAAGGTACAACGAGCAACACACCAAGGCTTACAGGTGCTCCATCTCAGGGTGTACCAAGGATAAAAGGACCACCAGCTCAACCCAAAGCCAGAACATTTAACATGACTATGAAGGATGCTGTTCAGAGTTCTAACGTGGTTACAGGTACGCTTCCAGTCAACTTCATAGATGCTAAAGGTTTAATTGATTACTTATTTCATTAAAATCATTTTGAAATCACTATTGTACATCATTTCTCTCAAAAGATTAAATGCATAATTTTCATTCATTATAGATCTTACGTGCATTTTATCTCTATATTGCCCTATGTTCTGTGATACAGGTTCAGTCTCCAATGGCATTCTTTCTTTGATAGTCATGAGGTTGAAAACCCACAACTTATATCCCAGAATGTAAAGAAAAACACAGAAATAGAACCAACCAACACTCTCTTACTACTTCAATGATGTATGATTGAGCGTGAGGGAGAAAGTGCCTTAGTGCACCACATAAGGAAGGTTCTGAAGTCAACCCAGCAGCTCTGTCTCCTAAAAAGTTGAGATATATCAAAACTGAGACAAATGCTAGCCCCCATACATCTTCTCAAAAATATGTACTGGCTGAAAAGGCACAAAAATAGTTACTAGATGTATCCTCTCAACAGGGTGCGTCTATTGAAATTTGCCTGTCGGTCAGGGTATCCGATGTAGTGTCACCACCTCAAATATAAACAATTCTCGATGCACAAGGAAAGGTTACACACACAAAGAATGAGTTGACGGAAACAAGAGTTTCAACCATTTTACTGTTAGATTCGATTGTTCAAGGTTCTTTAATGGACCAATTGCTTTTACAGGTGTTAGGAGAGGATACTGATCCAATAGCCATATGTCAGTGGTCAGTGTCTACCTCCCCAGGACTAATAAACCTGGATGCATCTGCGGATAGTGGATCTGACATAGGTGCAGATCGACAACTTGTTGACAATAATTCAGATTTACCTGATGAGTCACAAGAAAATGTCTTCACAGTCATTAGAAGGAAACTTTGATCTTTATGCTAAATTCTTTGGATCATTGTTTACCTTCCCAGAGTTCAAATCTGGAACCCTAAAAAGGGAAACTAGAAACTTGCAGATTATGACTCAGATTCATCTAACGAGTCTAACAAGGATGGGGACTTGCGAACTCCCATTGCACCACTTGTGACCTCCTTAAGGATGGCTAAGGTGATTATCCTTGCAGGTACAGCTGGATTTTGGAGCTATGAGAGGAGTGATACACTTGTGAGAATGAGTGTAAACACGAGTGGAGAGAAGAGTGCAACACTTGTGAGGTACATAAAACAGAATCACACACTCATAGTGAGGAAGAAAGACAAACACCATATCCCATTCCCTATCCCTAAACATGGTTCTTGTTACTTCGAGTCTCGATTCTGTTTATGATTCAAACCTAACACTTAGGAACATAACATTTATAGACTGGATTAGAACACTTCAGGATTTAACAAGTTGGGACACAATAATTGGTAACAATGGGTGATCTCACTTTTGGGAGGTATAAGGAGTTGGGAAGATTGGTGAACATGATGATCAACAGTGAAGTCATTCTTACAGCATTTAAAGGGACATGGCTGATCAGACTCTGATTTGTTATTTCTTTTCCAACCAGGTAATATATGAGAACTCCTTCATACAACAACATACATTCCTTCTCTAAGGGGGAGATAAATGCTTATATAATAGTTTGGAGGATTCCTCAACTAAGGGGGAAAAATAGCAGGGAGGAGGAAAAAGGAAAAGCACATGTACACTACACCACACCATTGTTGTCTATAACTACGGATCCTATTGTATGGGAGAGGTGGTAAAACACAACGTGGTTTCCTAGTAATCAGAAGGAGTGGTTTGGTTCATCACTATCCTTCATAAGAGGAAAAGCTGTTTTCCAAAAGGGGAGTACCATTAGTTCTTATCTGCGGATCCTATTGTACGGGAGAGGTGGTAGACGAAGGTGATCGCCTTTAAGCAGTTGATTCTCATAGGGGGAGATGCAAGAGAGATATGCGCTTCTCAACAAGAAATGTGGTTGTACAAAAGAAGCTGCTGATGATTACTTCAAGACTGAGAAATATTATATGGCAGAGATTTGAAGAACCAAGGAAATGAAGATGAAACTACTTGAAGATCAGTTCAGTGCTAGAGGAACAAACATTTTTCATTTCGGTTACTCAAGAAATCTGGAAATACAGTATTTGATCCAGAAAACCAGTAGAATTATTTACAAGTCCCGGTACATTACTTTTTCTAGTTGTTAGTTGAGTTATCCTCTCTATTTAATTTGTTTGTTAGATTTAACAATCAAATAGGGGGAGATTATTGGTGAGACTGCGTAGTTGTAATATCAGTTACGTGATAACTCAACACAATAACAACACTAGAACATGACAGGTTAATAATACTACGTCTACACAAGAAATCAGGAAGAATGAAGACAAGGCAAATACAAAGAATCAGAAGATTAGAAGAAGGCCTGAAGTCTGTCTACAGGTCACTGAAAGAAGTTCATTAATATCATCATGCCTCAGTGAAGAACAAAGGTTAATTACTTCTAGGGTTTTAGAAATGTTGAAGATTCAGTATACAAGTGTTACCGGAAGATTTCAGTATATTGGCATTGTTTGAAGATATACAGTGTTCGAAGCATAGGAATCTGAAGAATTGAAGACAGGGTATAGACAGAGGTTAATGAAGACGTTATCCAAAGTACCATAAAGGATTCCAGTGAAAGTATAGTTGATTATTGACAGTCAGTGTCTGAAGCGATAAAGTTGTTGCAAGCTTAATAATTTAATCAAGGTTATAATACGAAGACCTGAATTGGGGTTAGTCGTCTGTGAACCAGACGAGTTGTACAAGGCGTCAACAGCTCGTGAAAGGAATCTGAGTATTATTTATAGAAGGATTGTTAAGTTGAGGAACGTACTTGGATTGAACGTTTATCCAGTTAAAGTACGAGAAGAGGTGTGCGGGGTATACAGCTAAACAGCTCAGGGGACTGGCGAAGCTCAAAGTTTAATTGTTAAATTAAATAAATTTATTTAATGGACTTTAATATAATTTTTTTAATAAACTTAAAATGATTTATCTTATAAATTTAAAATAAGTTAATTTTTTAAATCTAAATTAGTTTTTTATATAAGTTATATTTAAGTTAATTTTATAAATTAATTTAGTTACAATTTAAACTTAAAAAGAAAAAGAAAAAAAGAGAGAAAAAGAAAAAAAAGAGAGAAAAAGAAAATACAAAAAAAGGAAAGAAAAAGAAAATAGAAAAAAACAAAAGAAAGGAAAACAAAACAAAAGAAAAAAAGAAAAGAAAAATAAAACAAAACAAAACAAAAAAAAACAAAATAAAAGGAAAAGGAAAATAAATAAACAGATAAAAAAAGTGCAAGTTCAGTTTTGGTTAAGTACATTCATGTACTTGTGATCCTAAGTCGCCACAGGCGCTTCACCCCTCCCCCTTGTCGCCGCAGAGCTGCTGTTTGTTTTTTTGGTTATGTAGTAGTAGTACTCTAAGTCGCCATACAAAGTAAATAACAGAACAAGGAGTACATCTTGGTCGCCACAAAAAAGTATCTCCTTGATCGCCACAGAGTTTTCTCTCCTCAGCCACACAATTTTATTGGATAAAAGACTACACTTTGCAGCAGAAGAAAGAGAGCCATTCATTTTTTTGGGAATTCAATTATATCCATCTTCTCTCCCAAGAGAGTAGTGAAAATGGCAGCAAAGATTTACAGAGAAGCTCAAGCTCTTTGTATATCCGTTTAACTTCTCACCGAAGTAACGTTATAATGCCCGATTTAATTCTTGTATATTCATAGGGGCATTATAATCGTTACCCGGTAATTAAATCATAGAATAGACAAAAGCTAGATCATTGTATAGGATTTGATTTGTAAATCTTTGTAGTAGCTAGGAACTTTGTTGTTCTTAGATTGTAGCCGGTTAATTTATTTACCGTAGTGTAGCAACACCCTCAAGGATTTATATACGAATATATATTTCCCCGAATATCTTGTATTCCTAATTTTTATCGTTCCAAATACTATTCCTCCCAAGAATATGAAACCATTAACCGAGCACTAAATCTATATCCGCTAAAGATTCGAAAGAATTTTTAATTTAGCGATTATCGTATTCAACCCCCCCTTCTACGATAATTCGGGACCTAACAAAAGTGAATATAATTAAGAATGTTGGGGAAAGGGAGTAAAGGAATTGGAAAAGTTAAAACTTGAAGATCAATTTTTGATTCAATTTCTGGTTTATGTTAATACTTACTTTGTTGTTAAATATCAAAGGTGGTATTAGTATAGATGATTGATGTTGACTATAGCATGGGATGTTGTGAGCATCAAAGTTCTTACTAATATCTAATTTGATATGACAACAAAATGAGTATTAGTATCAAGAGTTCTGTTCTTAAAGAGGTTGGTTAAATTGTGGCAACCCGGGAAATTTAGGTTACTCCGAGAATATGATACGAGACATAAAAATAGAAGATGATTTTCGGGTAATATGGTGTGAAGAAAGGAAGGAACATTATATGCGACGGAATGTCAGAGAAAAGCGCTTCAGTAAAATTTTAAATAATGATTAAGTGGTGAGCTGAACGCAATTGTCGAAATTTTCTCCTTAATTTTAAATTTTAGAATAGACTTAGAACATTTAGAGACCGAAGGTGCCATGAACTCAGTATATTATGCAAAGCTGAATGAAAAGTGTAACACCCCCAGATCCGGGGTCGGGGATCCGGGTCGTCACGGTCTTTCTTTCCACAATATCACTTCACTTAATTAATAATAAATAACCTTATGCTGTGACCCCACACTAACACACACCACAACCCGTTATAGTCTCAGAGATGAAATTTAAATAAGTACAAGTCTTTGAATCCACAATTTAAAAGTTATTACAACCCAAAATGATTACTTGATAAATTTACAGTTAATTGCCATTATCTGCCACAAGTTATAATTATACATAATTGATTCTCAAAAGTAGATGGTCTGATCTACAATAGATCTACCTCTACAGCTATAGCAGCTACAACATCAACGGGAAGACGCGGGACGCTTCCCACGCGCTTGCGCTGGGTCTGCTGGGGTCTGGCCATCTTTCCTAACTGTTGTTGTGTGATGAAGAAATAAAGCAAGGGTGAGCAGCAAGCCCACCAAAATAATATGTATAATGATTTACAATATATGAGCCTACTCATAATACTCATGAAAGTCTTGGTCAAAAGAAATGAACCAAGTTTGATATCTTAATGCGATGAAGTCGCAAAATATTCAGTATATATACATATATACTTTTCAAAATATTGGAAGTCCTCTTCCATGCATAATATACACAAAGTCCCAGTGTATAACTGTATATATAAAAAAAATATCGTTGCAAGGTGATCTCATATATCTAACCTTGTCTCAACGTTTTTCTGAAAATCTTTGTCATTCATAAGACAATTATTAATTAGATATAAGTTTAAAAGATGAAGTTACCAAATACTTCACTACACTTATATCATTCCCAAATACTACTTGAACTACCACCGTTCAAGTTATAATCAATTTCAAAAGTTCATCCCACTGATGAGACTACAAGACAAGATTTGAATAGATTCAATCTTTGAAATATTATTGAATGAAATAAAGTTACGAGATACTTTATTTAGTCCCGATATATATATATCCACATATATATATCTCTTAAACATTTCCTGGAACCTCTGTTATGTAAAGTATGAACAGAGTTTGAAACATCCAATGAATTTTGGAAAGGAAAAGAATTTTGGCATAAACCCGATATCTCGCTGATCAGGCAAAGATACCAATAAGTAACCTTTTCTACTAGTAGATGGACGAATTCCCCACTGGTCATCACCCTGGTCATAATTAAGACCTATGCTGGACTGCCACTCAGCCACTTATGCATTTGATGGACTCCCACTGAGCCACTTACACAATAATAGACCGTACCCCGGCCTGTCGCTTATGCCGACTCAATGAGAGGGGCTTACTTCCCGAACGTTGGGCAAGTAATCAATTCATTTACCAAATCTGCAACCTCGTTGCGAATATAAAATACACCACAGAGCCGGATTCCCCAGGTTTTGAGCGAGTATTTAAATCCCCTTTAAAAAGGAAGATCTTAAATATAAAAATGAGTTTTGGGATCCGCTCTGACTTTTAAAAATCATTTTGAAGACTCGAAAACACTTTAAAGAGTGTTTGGAGTAAAGCTGATTTAATGAAGTAAATCAGTCCTCAGAATATTTAGAAAATGACTGAATATTATTATTTAAATAATATTCCCATAAAGAATAATCTTTTATAAAAATAATTGAAGTAGAAGTTTTAAAACTTATACTTGAAACGAGTATTAAATAACCAAAGATATACTTATATTAAAGTATTATCTTTATTTGAATAATCGAAAATATGTTTGATTATTAACACCTTATTCTTTAATAAAATAAAGAATATATTTCAGCAAATAATCGGAGTCATAGATCCTCAAATGAATATTCAAATAATATTCATTAAATAATATAAAAGAGTCATAAGCCCTCGAATGAATATTCAAATAATATTCAGATAAATAAATAAAAGGAGTCATACGCCTTGGAATAATATTCAAAATAATATTCATTAATAAAGTAAAAGGAGTCATAAGTCCTCGAATGAATATTCAAAATAATATTCAATAATAAAATAAAGTTAAAGTTATCGAATAAACCTTATTCGATTAATAGTTTTAAAAACTATATCCATATATATATAAATAAATATATATATATAATATACTCGGGAACATCGACTCCCGGTTTAGAAATATGTTCACCTTTTATCCCCTATACTAAGGGTATACGCAACTACTTGCTTATTTCTAGCATAGGTATTATGCAACTATAAGCATTGAAATCAACAGATAGATAACCAGATTACGAAACAGACATGCATATATACCATATTAGCATGCTCCAATATATCGCAAAATTTGCTAATAACAATCATGCAATATCACAAGATAATGCATATACATATATTTACATCACAGCAACAGTATAACGGGTAGAAAACTTGCCTGAGCGACTGGGGGTTACGAATGGCTCGGGACGAGTCTGGTAACCTATAAACAACAAGTAAGTTGGAATTAAACCAAAGTCACTTGTAAATCTATACTTTAACTAACTTAGACTCTAACGCTTGTTTTGCGCTCACTGATTCGCTTAAGTCACTCGGGTACCCTCGGCTCCACCATTTTTAATAATTTAACCTTTACGAGTTTTAAAGCGATTCCTTCGCGAGTGACTTACCAACTGCCTAAAACACTTACCATAAATGTTTCATGCATTAATTAACCCTTTTTGGTCTTTAACCTACATTTCAAAGTAAGGCGAGGGGAAAAAGTTTCGTTCGCGAAACGCCGTTACTTGAAACGGTCGTTTCTCCTAAACCGTAAATCGGAATCGAACGAACTACATATCAAAACGAAGCTCGTAACATGAGCTATCTAAACATGGCAGTGGTCATAATCTAGCAGGGGGTTCTCGGGTCCTAATGCTATGCACAAAAACAGTCCAAAGAAAATCGGACGTTACGACGGCTATGTTTACGCGATTTCCAATATTTTTAAACCATTCAAACCCATTCCAAATCAACCCCAAATCCAACCTCAAATCCATCATACAACAAACATCCATCCTTATCACATCATAACAATCCCAACAAATCCACATTAACCATTTATACTATTCTTTATCATGAATTTAAACTACACTTAAGTTCATTAATCAACAACCAAGATTTACAACTTCAAAAACAACCCAAAACCCATTAATCTCTACATACACAATCATCAAGCCTCTCATGAACTCTAATACTCATTTTATGCTCTTAACTTTCAATAACAAAGCTTGGTTAAGAGATTATACCTTCCTTGGAGAGTGGAGAATCAAGGGGATGGCTTGGAATCATCTTTAAAGCCCTTATCCAAGCTTAATCTAAACAAAACTTCAAGAACACAAATTTTAGTTCTTGAAAACACTATTCACCATCTTCTTTGATGATTTATAGAAAAAGATTGGCTTGGATTTAGAAGCTTAAACTTATAGGAAGTATGTAACTTAACTAGGAGAAGCTAGGATAATTACCTTGCTAAATAGTAAGTGGAGGAGCTTGGATCTTCAAAAATTAAGAAAAGGACCCGTGAGCTTCCATGGAGAAAGAAGAAGAGAGAATTTTGTGTTTTGCCTTGTTTTGATTTTTTGGTTGGTTGATTTGGTTTTTGTTTTTGATTTAGTAATTTACCTTCTTGCCCTTGGATTTGTGTGGTTACAAAGCCACCACACCTCCTCCTTCCCATGTCATGCTTATCTCATCCACATGATGTCATCCTTCCTTCCTTGTCTTCTTTCTATTGGTTGGATGACATCATTCCCATTAATCCCTTTGATTAACTTCCTAATCGTTTGCCTAATGACCGCTGATCTGCTATACGGTTCGCTTAACTTTCGTTCTCGTTTATCGTTTGAAGGATCATACCCGGGATCTTATTACTTAGGTTCCCTTAACCTTTCTCAATACATTATATTCCTTTTTATGATCCTCTATTATAATCCTTTAATTTAAATCCTTTTTATCCTGTTACCTTTTTCTCAATTCTTTCCGTATCTAGTGGATTTCCGGGAAAAATCAAAGTGTTCGGAATTGGATTCTGACGATCTTTACATACACTTATATACTTCATAGAGTACTAATAATATCCCAGAATATCCATAACAGAACCCCTACATAGTGTGGCATGAAAAGTTTTCTCGTTCAGCAAAAACACTATTCATAAGGGTTTCAAATTTTCTCAAAAATTGGGGTTATTACAGTCTCCCCTCCTTAAAAGGATTCCGTCCCGGAATCAGATAGAAATGAATAGGGATACTTTCTTAGCATTACACTTTCTAACTCTCGAGTCAATTTTCCCACATTGTGGTTCTACCACCAAACTCTGCCTAGTTTGATAATCCTTCTCCTTCTCCTAAGCACTTGTTCCTTTTCACTCTATAACCCTTCCTGGTTGCTCCGTATAGGTTACGTCGGGTTGCATATCTATGCGCTCATACGCCTCTATTTATCTGGCATCTGAATAACACTTCCTTAACATTGATACGTGAAACACGTTATGAACTTGTTACGTATTCGGGGTTAGGGCTAGCTCATATGCTAACTTCCCAAACGTCTTAATATATCCAAGGGTCCAACAAATTGTAGTCTTAGCTTTCCTTTCTTTCCGAACCTCATCAATCCTTTCCAAGGGATACCTATAACATTACTAGGTCCCCTATTTCATACTCTTTATCCTTCCGTGTCAAATCAACATACTTATCATGTCCATCTTGGGCTACTACCAGCCGTCCTCTGATTAGATCTATCATATCCTTGGTCTTTTGGACTACTGCGGGTCCGAGCATCTTGCGCTCTACAACTTCATCCTAACATAAGGGAGATCGACATTGTCTTCCCTCAAGGATCTCATAAGGCGACATCTCGATAATGACATATGATCTATTGTCGTAAGATAACTCAATCCGAATTAAGTGATCATTCCAAATTCTTTCAAGTCTATTGCACAGACTCTCATCATAGCTTTTAACATTAAAGCTTTTGCTTCTCAATACCCATTCTTTTCCAGTTCGTAATCGCTATCACCTTCCGTTCCTAATATTATACGGGTTATACTTTTGCTCGCTAGCGTTCTATAACCTTTTAATGACCACGTCAACCTCAGTATCACGAATGTGTTCCCATTCCGCATACTACCACCACTTTATTACTCCTTTTTCATTTGTTTCTATTTTCCAAAATTTGATCAATCAAATAGAAGTAAGGGAATTTGTTGAGAGATCACTATGATCATGAACACTTGTTATATCGCATAGTTAGTACAGAAGGTGGCCAGCCTTTAGTACTTGACAAGCAATTAAACAATAGATGGTATCCTACTAGGCTTCTATCACACAGATAGATAGTCATTCGGCAATACCTCCCCTTTCTGGAAGGGTTGTTCTTCTCAGATTACATGAAATGAAAAGAAGAGAAAAGAACGAACTGAAGAGAATTATATATTCATAAAAATTTTATTGCCATAAAATATCTGGCTTGGAATCTACCTCTGAACTATAGAGGTTTGTCATAGAAGAACAAAACATATACGTATTTATATCAACATCAAGTATTATAGCATCGCATTTCATGTGCCTAAATATTTTCGCTATCCCGTCCATCATTCTATGGACCCATACTCTTCCTCGAGCTCATACACAATTACCTTTGAAACGCCCTCGACATCGAAAATCGAATCTGGGATCTCATTCTAGACATCATCGTTACTAGAATTCTATGCTTGCACCGCAACCTTCCTCGTATAATAATACGACTCCCTATTGATAAGAAAGAATAATAATTCACTAGGTAGACACTCTACTTAATTAGTCTATCAATGATAACTTATACACTACCACTACCCGATTAGTGGTACTCAATCTCAACACCCATTCCATTATAACTCTCACGGTTGTAATCAGCTCATTACTCGCAGAATCATTGCTGCCTTACTAAGGTCCACCACTGACCTACTGTAGTCATTCATTTTCCATGAAGTCTTAATAACTAACCATACGGAGTCCATCCATCTCGTATCTAATTCTCCTAAGGAGTTAACATAACCACCAATCACAATTCATGAAGAACACTCCAAACTCTGACGTACTTTCATGACATGAAGCAGATAAAAGTGCAGAAGAGTTTCAATCAAAGTAACGATAGCAGGTTAATACCATTCTTAATCATATGCCTTCGATAGAAGACTTAACTCAAAGGTTCGTTTAGTCCTTTTGAAACATGGTCCAGGCTCATTCTCAAGATAGTACCTCCTAAGATAGATTGCCCGCTCCTGGCGATTACACGAATTAAACCTTTACCGAACTACTATTACGGTTGGGTATTGCACAGTCATCAGAAGGAATGTCAATCTTCCAAACCATAATACAACCTTCATAGCTTTAACCATCATCACTGTATTCCTTTGGCACAAGCGCCTATAATTATCCTTTTACCGTTAAAGTGTCGGCCACCTCTTTGGCCTTTCCTGATAGTAATAGTTCCTTATAATCAATGTCTTTTAACCACCTTCAACTAAATTTTCTACCTCATTTCAATCACAGCTTATGTGAAGATGTTTTCCTTAAAATCAGATGGGAAAAAATATCACCATTTTTCCATAAGTTATTGCCTCAGTCTTTAGAGGCTAATCACTGTCAAGACTGACTCTCAATCATACTTAGAACATTTTTTTTTTTCTTAAGTCCTAATTGCCCTGAACAATTTCGACCATTACTGGTTCGATCCATACTTTCTCGTGGTTTAACACGTGCCCCACTTGGCATCATTATAATTACGTCATATTTCCTTTATCCCCATTTCCATTCTTGAGAATTTTGAATATTACCTTTTTCCTTATAAAACCTCTAAGGTTATCCTTCAATCGTTCCTCCTGTATTCCCTAGATACAGGGCATATCACAATACCATTTACTAATAGTAGAACCATTGTCTATATACTTCTGAAGAATTTCTCCACTGATCCTTAAAGGTTATTATTACCTTAATCCTTTCCAATTCATACTGTCAAAACTCATACTATCCCTATTAAGGGTGAAATGCCAACCTTTATGCATTCCCCTAGGATTCGTTTTAAGTTACCGATGTTCTATCCTTAATTCCACCTTTAAAAAGGTACAAGCATCCTTCCATGGATAAATAAAGTCATATATCCCTGATATGGGTATCTTATTCAATCATTCCCACCTCGATAGTAAATGCCTAATTTCACAATAACATCTGTATACAAAATGAGGTTAATCAAAATGGCCTCCAAAAGATAACAACGGTTATCCGCTTTTCTTGCCTAATCTGGTAACGATAACATGGATGTTCTAGAAGATATTGGTCGTGTTCAACGTGAACTTCTTCTTAATAATTCCTTATTTACTTTTGTTGTTTATCTCAACAGTCACCTCAATGTTGGGATATCTTTCATATCTGGCGTCTCCCTTTCTGGGTATCATGCCACCGGTCTTACACTTCACCTTCTTGAAGGTCACTTCCTTCATCCAATTTTCTTAATTTCTTACTTTCTTATCCCCTTAGTCTATCCGCGTCTCATTATTTATCCTTCGAATTATCTCAAGGTTTCCTCGAATCCTCCCAACTTAAAGGGGGGTACAATATATGTATCTCTTATGCCTTCAACCATCAATTTTAACTCATGGTGGATCATCATCATCCTGACGATTACATACTTTTCTATTTCTATTGCTATGAGTCTTTAGGGTTTCCTCATACCCGACTCCCTTATCATACCTCAAACTCTTTTGCCTTTATATCCCTTTCCACTTCAGTCCCTTTTTATTTCCCTTTCTCTTATCATTATTTCATGAACCAACACAACATAAGCATTGATTTCAAATATCCCGTCATTCTGGATTCGCGTCTTCATAACGAATCTTGACAACTTTTACAGCTTAGATTCATAATTCATCATACTCGTCTGCCTTTGTTCTGGCTCTAAAGCTTTTACACTATTCCATAACCTTGGGAATTACGATCCCGAAAACAATTGGCTGAACTTTAATCAGTTTATTATAATCTCTTGCTCCGTGCCTTCCTTGGCCTTTCACCAGCGGGTGGTCTCTCTCTTGGGAGGGTAAGTGACAAAACAGTCTTTTGTGGTTCGTCAATCATTTAGAATCTCAAATGATTCATCAATTTCCTTTAGCCAGGCTCTTCCCTCGACTGGGTCAGCTTGTTCCTTGGAACTCTGAGAGCTTAGCGACTTAAAGGTCATGAAAGAATTTCCCACCGCACTGTCTCCTCAGAGTGGTGGTTGGGGATAATAGTCTAAGTTCTGTCTAGACAGGTCTATGAATTGCCGTATAGGAGTACCGTCTCGGGTCTCCTTTCCTTACTCGACTTTCTGTTTCCTTATTATGAAATGTTTCATCCTACTCCCCATAATCGGGGTCATCTTTTAATTTAAAATCCTCATTTTCCACTCCATTATGTCATGGGTTCCTTCTATCTTGATGGCGACCTCCCTGACTATCGCGTTCAGGGTTTGCTCTAAATCTTATTCCTCAACTATGGCTCTCATCTAAGTTCTCATCCTTACACTCTTGAACTTTCGGAACCCAAATTCTATAGGAATACCTCATTATTCCCTTATCATCTTTCTCGATATTAATCTTTTATCTAATTGTTGGCTCTCTACCTTCATTCATAACTTTTTCTGGCACAATATGATCTTTTCCAATAATTCGGGCTGTATTGCAATCTCAAACAGCTTTTCGGTACCGGCTCCGGTTACCTTCACTTCTATTTCCATTTTCTCAAAATCTCTTATAAACTCTCCAAAAGACATTATCATCTTGAGTCTCTCCTTTTTACTAAGGGCATCAGCCACCATATTGGCTTTCCCCGAATGATAAAGAATCTCCCAATCATTATTCTTGATTAGCTCTAACTGCCTCCTCTGGCATACGTTGAGCTCTTTCTACGTGAAAATGTACTAGAGCACTTATGGCTTAGGTAATTCTCGCACTTCTCTCCATACAAGTAGTGCCTCCAATCCTTAGGGTAAAACTATTGCCATGAGCCTAAGCTCATGAGCGGGGATATCGAATTTCATATTACCTTAATTGTCTTGACATGTACGCGATTACCTTACCGTGCTGCATAAGCACGCACCCTAAGCCCTTGTGCGAAGCGTCACTATACTTCACAAAATCTTTTTTTTTTCCATCCGGCAACGCCAGCATAAGGGCCATCACCAACCTCTGCTTCAGTTCTTGAAAGTTGTTTTCGCATTTCTCTGTCCATTCGAACTTCTCAGTCTTACGAGTAAGCCGCGTTAAAGGGGCTACTATCTTTACAACTTGAACGAACCTCCGGTAGTGACCGGCCAATCCTACCTCTGGTAGTCGACCAAACCATGGTCATCAATTCATCAGTGGTCCTTTATCCAATCCTGTCAGGATCCTCCATGGGATCCTCCTCAACAACTATCCCTTCTAGGACAACATCCTCAACCGCTAAATCCTCAATATCAACATCATCCGGTCCTGCATTAGGACACTCTATCGGATCCACAATCCGATCTCCAATTAGTAATAAAATATCATCGCGATGTTGCTCCTCAACCTCAGGGTTCGGAGTCCCGCTACCATATACGATAACGAACTACGCTCCTATCACGATATTTATAAGGGTTCCCATAAGGGTTTTAACTGTCAGTACTACGTTAGGTAGCCCGACTATGAACTTGGCAAGAGTTCTTATTATCTTAGTGAACTTATTATCTTAACGTCCCATCATCTCTGAGGTTTATAACGCTTAGCTCTGATACCATTTCTGTAACACCCCCAGATCCGGGGTCGGGGATCCGGGTCGTCACGGTCTTTCTTTCCATAATATCACTTCACTTAATTAATAATAAATAACCTTATGCTGTGACCCCACACTAACACACACCACAACCCGTTATAGTCTCAGAGATGAAATTTAAATAAGTACAAGTCTTTGAATCCACAATTTAAAAGTTATTACAACCCAAAATGATTACTTGATAAATTTACAGTTAATTGCCATTATCTGCCACAAGTTATAATTATACATAATTGATTCTCAAAAGTAGATGGTCTGATCTACAATAGATCTACCTCTGCAGCTATAGCAGCTACAACATCAACGGGAAGACGCGGGACGCTTCCCACGCGCTTGCGCTGGGTCTGCTGGGGTCTGGCCATCTTTCCTAACTGTTGTTGTGTGATGAAGAAATAAAGCAAGGGTGAGCAGCAAGCCCACCAAAATAATATGTATAATGATTTACAATATATGAGCCTACTCATAATACTCATGAAAGTCTTGGTCAAAAGAAATGAACCAAGTTTGATATCTTAATGCGATGAAGTCGCAAAATATTCAGTATATATACATATATACTTTTCAAAATATTGGAAGTCCTCTTCCATGCATAATATACACAAAGTCCCAGTGTATAACTGTATATATAAAAAAAATATCGTTGCAAGGTGATCTCATATATCTAACCTTGTCTCAACGTTTTTCTGAAAATCTTTGTCATTCATAAGACAATTATTAATTAGATATAAGTTTAAAAGATGAAGTTACCAAATACTTCACTACACTTATATCATTCCCAAATACTACTTGAACTACCACCGTTCAAGTTATAATCAATTTCAAAAGTTCATCCCACTGATGAGACTACAAGACAAGATTTGAATAGATTCAATCTTTGAAATATTATTGAATGAAATAAAGTTACGAGATACTTTATTTAGTCCCGATATATATATATCCACATATATATATCTCTTAAACATTTCCTGGAACCTCTGTTATGTAAAGTATGAACAGAGTTTGAAACATCCAATGAATTTTGGAAAGGAAAAGAATTTTGGCATAAACTCGATATCTCGCTGATCAGGCAAAGATACCAATAAGTAACCTTTTCTACTAGTAGATGGACGAATTCCCCACTGGTCATCACCCTGGTCATAATTAAGACCTATGCTGGACTGCCACTCAGCCACTTATGCATTTGATGGACTCCCACTGAGCCACTTACACAATAATAGACCGTACCCCGGCCTGTCGCTTATGCCGACTCAATGAGAGGGGCTTACTTCCCGAACGTTGGGCAAGTAATCAATTCATTTACCAAATCTGCAACCTCGTTGCGAATATAAAATACACCACAGAGCCGGATTCCCCAGGTTTTGAGCGAGTATTTAAATCCCCTTTAAAAAGGAAGATCTTAAATATAAAAATGAGTTTTGGGATCCGCTCTGACTTTTAAAAATCATTTTGAAGACTCGAAAACACTTTAAAGAGTGTTTGGAGTAAAGCTGATTTAATGAAGTAAATCAGTCCTCAGAATATTTAGAAAATGACTGAATATTATTATTTAAATAATATTCCCATAAAGAATAATCTTTTATAAAAATAATTGAAGTAGAAGTTTTAAAACTTATACTTGAAACGAGTATTAAATAACCAAAGATATACTTATATGAAAGTATTATCTTTATTTGAATAATCGAAAATATGTTTGATTATTAACACCTTATTCTTTAATAAAATAAAGAATATATTTCAGCAAATAATCGGAGTCATAGATCCTCAAATGAATATTCAAATAATATTCATTAAATAATATAAAAGAGTCATAAGCCCTCGAATGAATATTCAAATAATATTCAGATAAATAAATAAAAGGAGTCATACGCCTTCGAATAATATTCAAAATAATATTCATTAATAAAGTAAAAGGAGTCATAAGTCCTCGAATGAATATTCAAAATAATATTCAATAATAAAATAAAGTTAAAGTTATCGAATAAACCTTATTCGATTAATAGTTTTAAAAACTATATCCATATATATATAAATAAATATATATATATAATATACTCGGGAACATCGACTCCCGGTTTAGAAATATGTTCACCTTTTATCCCCTATACTAAGGGTATACGCAACTACTTGCTTATTTCTAGCATAGGTATTATGCAACTATAAGCATTGAAATCAACAGATAGATAACCAGATTACGAAACAGACATGCATATATACCATATTAGCATGCTCCAATATATCGCAAAATTTGCTAATAACAATCATGCAATATCACAAGATAATGCATATACATATATTTACATCACAGCAACAGTATAACGGGTAGAAAACTTGCCTGAGCGACTGGGGGTTACGAATGGCTCGGGACGAGTCTGGTAACCTATAAACAACAAGTAAGTTGGAATTAAACCAAAGTCACTTGTAAATCTATACTTTAACTAACTTAGACTCTAACGCTTGTTTTGCGCTCACTGATTCGCTTAAGTCACTCGGGTACCCTCGGCTCCACCATTTTTAATAATTTAACCTTTACGAGTTTTAAAGCGATTCCTTCGCGAGTGACTTACCAACTGCCTAAAACACTTACCATAAATGTTTCATGCATTAATTAACCCTTTTTGGTCTTTAACCTACATTTCAAAGTAAGGCGAGGGGAAAAAGTTTCGTTCGCGAAACGCCGTTACTTGAAACGGTCGTTTCTCCTAAACCGTAAATCGGAATCGAACGAACTACATATCAAAACGAAGCTCGTAACATGAGTTATCTAAACATGGCAGTGGTCATAATCTAGCAGGGGGTTCTCGGGTCCTAATGCTATGCACAAAAACAGTCCAAAGAAAATCGGACGTTACGACGGCTATGTTTACGCGATTTCCAATATTTTTAAACCATTCAAACCCATTCCAAATCAACCCCAAATCCAACCTCAAATCCATCATACAACAAACATCCATCCTTATCACATCATAACAATCCCAACAAATCCACATTAACCATTTATACTATTCTTTATCATGAATTTAAACTACACTTAAGTTCATTAATCAACAACCAAGATTTACAACTTCAAAAACAACCCAAAACCCATTAATCTCTACATACACAATCATCAAGCCTCTCATGAACTCTAATACTCATTTTATGCTCTTAACTTTCAATAACAAAGCTTGGTTAAGAGATTATACCTTCCTTGGAGAGTGGAGAATCAAGGGGATGGCTTGGAATCATCTTTAAAGCCCTTATCCAAGCTTAATCTAAACAAAACTTCAAGAACACAAATTTTAGTTCTTGAAAACACTATTCACCATCTTCTTTGATGATTTATAGAAAAAGATTGGCTTGGATTTAGAAGCTTAAACTTATAGGAAGTATGTAACTTAACTAGGAGAAGCTAGGATAATTACCTTGCTAAATAGTAAGTGGAGGAGCTTGGATCTTCAAAAATTAAGAAAAGGACCCGTGAGCTTCCATGGAGAAAGAAGAAGAGAGAATTTTGTGTTTTGCCTTGTTTTGATTTTTTGGTTGGTTGATTTGGTTTTTGTTTTTGATTTAGTAATTTACCTTCTTGCCCTTGGATTTGTGTGGTTACAAAGCCACCACACCTCCTCCTTCCCATGTCATGCTTATCTCATCCACATGATGTCATCCTTCCTTCCTTGTCTTCTTTCTATTGGTTGGATGACATCATTCCCATTAATCCCTTTGATTAACTTCCTAATCGTTTGCCTAATGACCGCTGATCTGCTATACCGTTCGCTTAACTTTCGTTCTCGTTTATCGTTTGAAGGATCATACCCGGGATCTTATTACTTAGGTTCCCTTAACCTTTCTCAATACATTATATTCCTTTTTATGATCCTCTATTATAATCCTTTAATTTAAATCCTTTTTATCCTGTTACCTTTTTCTCAATTCTTTCCGTATCTAGTGGATTTCCGGGAAAAATCAAAGTGTTCGGAATTGGATTCTGACGATCTTTACATACACTTATATACTTCATAGAGTACTAATAATATCCCAGAATATCCATAACAGAACCCCTACATAGTGTGGCATGAAAAGTTTTCTCGTTCAGCAAAAACACTATTCATAAGGGTTTCAAATTTTCTCAAAAATTGGGGTTATTACAAAAAGTACAGGAGACTAGCTAAAGGTTCTCGAATATGATTGAAAATGATCATAGGCAAGGCTAACCGAACAGAAAGACGCATGAAAAGTAAAGTAGAACAGCCAGTGAAAATGGTAGGCATTCATGAGCACGAATTATTGGAATTAGAAAGAAAAGAAGATTAATATATATATTAAGTTAGTCCTTTGAGACAATGAGATAGATAGAGCGATTGCGAATGAGTTGGCCTTGTTGTCACTGGTATAACGAGTTCATAAAACATTCATATGTGTATGACCAGGAAGAGTAATTTAGCTCCATATGTATGGAATAGAGACTTGAATTAGGTTACATGAGCAACTGATAGATGTTGATATTGGCAAAAGACTGTTGAGTATTGGTTAAAATGATGAGTCCTGAGAAATTTGAAATAAGATACTCGAAATGTATCATTGTCTGTTCCTTGGCATGATTCCGAGGATAAAATCCTTTTAAGGGGGGATGGATGTAACGTCCGGGAAATATTATGTAATTATTTTATCAATAAATAATTATTATGTGATTATTATATGAATTTTCGTGAATTACTTGATGATTGATATTAATATTTGGGTGTTGATATCTGGTAAAATTAGGATATTTTAATTTTTAATTGTCCAGAATAAAATATAGATAATTTTGGTATTTTTCTGGTAATTTTGGGATTATTATATGATTTTATAAGGATTTATAGAATTAATAATGATTATTTTTACGTAATTATAAAATTACTTTAAGAATCAGAAATCGTTCCACTTCAACCGTTTTTGCGTTTTTACAACCCGAAACTCTTCCGAAATTTCCTTCCTAATCTAATCTGATAATTCTGAACACTTTTCTTATTTTGACTTTTTCGATCCAGGGTACGGTTTGACCTGTACGAGTCCCAGCATAAAATTTTCGATACGCTAATCATTTTATAGATCGATAAAAATCTGTATTCTAAAAAGGCGAGACATTATAACCTTATTTTCGTAGAAAGTGTTTTATAGGAGGCTCTGTTTTAATGAATATCCAAATCTGGTATTAAAATCGTATCATCTTTATAGTTATTTAGCGGCTAAGAAATCTATTTTCGGATCCGATATGTAAATGTAATTATTGAATTATTAAATAACTAAAATATATGATGGTCCTGTCAGCTATGCATTGCGATGTTATTAACTGTAGTTAATCGGTTGGGTGCGAAGATTGGTTGTATAATTAATTATTGAGCGATATGAGTTCATTTTGCTTTTAAAATGATTTTATTGAATATTTATCCTCATAAATGCTAAAATTGTCTCTAAAATTCTTTTTATTACTTTATAATTTTATTTATTATTTTTAGAGTTTAGAAAATTTTAAAATCAATATTTTAATCATTATTTATCTCTAAATGATTTTCTGATTGCATTTAATTATAAAAATCAGTATTTAATTCCAGAATGCTTCAAAAATAATGAAATTTTTATTTTATTAACTTTGGAATATTTCGAGAATTTTGAAATTTCTTCGGGAATTTTCTGACTTTTATTTAACCGCACGTGTATTCGTTAAATTGTAAAATACGGGTTTAAATGCGCTTTCCAAAAATGATTTTAAAATTATAAATTTTTTTTGATAATTAGTTTTAACTATCTCGGGAATTTTAAATTTATTTTGATAAATTTTTGGATGGATGTTAACCGTAAATTATATATTGAAATCATGATTTGTAGTGCGAATCAGAATAATAACGGAAAAAAAAATTAAAAAAAAAACAAAAACAAAAACAACAAAACAAAAAGAAAAAGAAAAAAAAAACACAACAACAGATAATCCCCAAACCCCCAAATTCACCCCCTGCACCCCTTTCTTCTTTCTATCGGGTATTCTTATTTTCTCTCTCTCGGGTCTCTCTCTCTGCAGTCTCTCTCGGATAATCTCTCAATACCTCCTCTCCCGTTTCTTTCTTCCTCTGCCGCCGCCGCCTCTTTTGTTCTCCGGTCTGTTGTTTCTGGCCGCCTGGTTCTTGATGGTATTGCTTCATTTTTTACTGGTACAAATATATACATACGTATATGTGCGTATATATATGTTTTGGTTTGTGGTTTCTGTTATGCGCCTGTGTTACCGCTACCCCTCACCATTTTCCGGTGAGGGTGGTGGCGCGTGGTTGTGGATGTGTTCCTATGACTTTGTTGCTTCTGTGTCTTTGCTGCGTTTATTTCTGTTCGATTAATTCAATTTATTCGAATATTCTCGTGATTGTCCGAATCTGATTTCGAATTACTGATGAAATTATTTGATAATTATTATTATATTTATTCGAATAAATTTTCGATGATTAGTCGAATATTTATTTTAATAATTAGAAAATCAATCAATGAAACTTGTGTAGGACGTCCGATTAAAGGAAACCCGCGAATTTATCGCCGTCGGCGATGAGTCTCGACGAGCCGACGGTGGACAATGATGATTAATTATGAGTCCTAAATTATAATTAAATAAAAAATAGTTTGTAAAATTAATTGTGAAACGAAAAAAGGCGAACAAAAACATAACATTACGGATAATAATAATAAATAATTGAGATTGTATTGGTGATTGAAATAATGAGTTGTGGTGGATTGTTGTTGGTTTGATTGGATTATTGTTGTGATTTGACGTCGAATTGTTCGACGGGTAGGCCGATAAACAAAGGAGACACTGCCCGATTTTTGGGGAATTAAATACAAAAATACGGAAACGTAACCTATAATTATTGGAGAGGACGAACGAGGTTTGAAACCTAATTACGTGTTGTGACAAAATATTTTATACATAATCGATTACCCTATTTTATCAAAATGACGAGTATACGTACTTTTCGAGAACAAATACGGAACCGAGTTTCGAAGATGTGAACCATAATTGCTATGTGTATTTTAATAATATATATAAATACGAGTCGGGACTTCATATCAGATGGGTATATTTGATAATAAGGGTGTGTTAGGCCTAAACGATTATCTAAATTAGGGTATTTTCAACCATGTACGTCCTAGTCGGAAGACCAAGGATTGACATCGGACTAAGAATGATCTAGTGATTAGTCATCGAGATCAGCGAGGTTCCAATCAAAGGACCTGAGTGTTGAGATCGTAGCCAGAATAGGGTAGTGGTTTGACGATAAAGACGAACGTTCAAGTCAATCCAAAGGTCAACCAATAATAGTGGTTAAAGCTTATCGAGGCAAGTATTCCTGAACTTTCTTTTAAAATACTGCAAATATCTCTTCATTCTTATTCTAAGTTTAGAATAGTTAACTATTTTATATTTCGCTGCAATTACCCTTATTATGCAAGTTTCTTTCATTATTGTTCTTATATTATCGATTGCTCTCTTATGCAAATGCCCATTCTTCCGGGTTATTTGCGAACCCTGAATTGGGATGTTTTGAAATCAAAATGATTTGACATCAAAATACTCTACGGGCTAGATGGTTACTGTGAGGGTCAGTGATGAGCTGGACCCTATGGGCCGGGGATGGACCTGAACCTTGGGCGATAATGTCTGGGTACCCGAATGGATCTATACGGTTGGGTATAGATCTACACTATATCCTGACTGATCAGCAGGTATGAGTGTGAACTAGTGTCCGGTCTAATTTATTGTTGATCCCCATAAATGGCATTTTCTCTCGAAAAGTTTTATGATTCCAAAACCGGACAAAACCCTGATTCAGGAGATGAATCTGGGAATCTCTTGTCATTTTTGAATTTATAATTAAGGGCTGGTAACAACCAACGTTTACTCGCTCAACTCCCTCAAATAAATAGAATTGTTTAAAATTGTTTAAAGCTTTAGTCAGGAAAGTTTCCTTTGATACTAATGCTTGAAACTCAAATTATATACTTGCTGGGCATTTTTGGGTCACTCTTGCTTTGTAAATTCTTATTTCTTTCAGAAGCAGATAAGGATAAAAGTGAATAGCTTTCGTTAGACAACAGAAGTTAGAGAGATCTCCGCTGCGAGACGACGAAGATGTTAGAAAAATATGACAAGGGCGTTAGCATAAAGGTATTTACACTCGTATTGTAGAAGGTTATATTCTTGTTTCATACTATAACCTGTAAACGATCCGGATTCAAGGGGTTATCTACATATTATTTTATTTTATGTAAAGATATTTTTGTGACACCAAATCTCGACCCCGAATTTGGGTTGTTACATAAGTAATTAATTTACCAATCTAAAATGATCCAACACGAACTAATATTCCATAAATATATATAGCCCTTTTATTATTAAATTTTATTCGTATAATCATAATCGATCAGTCAGAATATAGAAAATACAGAGAAAAACCCTAAAAACGTTACGTTCTTGGGAATCAAACATACGAACGAAGGCGTTATCGAACTCCGATTCGGGTGTGCTATATATCAAATCGAAGCTCTCGAAAAGAACTTTCTGAATCAACCATCACTTTTGGTGCAGAAATCAAGGTTAATTTCTTATTTATTTATTTTATTTCGAATTATTTAATAATTAAATAATGAAATTTTGTTATTGATGTTGTTGATATGATTTGATGGCATAATCATGTAGATAATTTTCTCCTAATCAATTTGGTATATTATATGTCAAAAATAGAGTTCAATAACATGTTTAAAATTGAGTTTGATTCTCGAATTTATGAAATTAGGGTTTAAATCGTTTGAATGTTCTTGGTTGAGAACTGAGGATTTTATATTTGTTGATTCTGGGTAAAATCGAAGGGTATATACTTGTAGATTGTTCAAAACCCAATCGATTCATGTAGATAGAAGTAACGTTTGATTAAAGATTCGACGAAGTCTTATTTTCCGGAAAACTTAAGCTTTTCATCGGCTTCAATCGCCTTTCGGCAAGAACCTGTGAAATACGAATGATTTCGGATCGATTATGACACCACAAGGTTGCTGTGTTGTTGTTATTCTTGTTTGGACTGAGTAGCAGGTTGAACGGGGTGGTTTTGACCAGGAACGGAGCTCGCCGGGATTGGAGAACCCTGCCGTAAACTAGTGATGTTTCCAGAATCCGGTCGGTATTCAACTCGACCCGGATTCTTTCTTGGGTGACCCGTTTTGGACCATCCCCGACCCGGTTTTGATCTAACATCCTCTAATTCTATTTCCTTAAAAGTGTTTCTAGATTTATTTATTTCAAAATTCATTATTTATTACTAAATTCATTTTTAAATTTCCAAAATTCATTTTTATGATTTAAACATTCAGAAATAAATCTGAATGAATTAATTAATTAATTCTAGTTATTAATTAATTATTTAATTACTCAATTAATTTAAATATTAGTTGATTAATTAATTTAATTAGTTATTAATTAATTTTAATTGATTATTTAATTGAATTTAATTATTCCTTTTGATTTAAAAATTCCGAAAAATAGCTTCGAGCTTTAAAATATTATTTTAAATTATTTTCAAGGCTCGATAATTATTATAAAATTATTTTAAAGTCAGATTCGGGTGTTCGAACCCTATTATTTAATTATAAATTGATTCGGAGACCCGTTTTAATTCCGAAAAATATTCAAAAATTCGTATTAAATACCCAGAAAATTATTTTGACCTTGAATCTTCTTTGAAAAATTATTTTGATCAAATAACTTGCGTGTTATGTGCTACATGCTATCTGATTGATTTGTTATATGTCTATGTGGTTATTGTTTGACTGTTTTATTCGTAACTTTTAATCCGTACGTCAGATTTGGGTAAAACGAAGGGTAAATAAAAGCTTATGACGTCTATATGACGATTAGAATAATATGAGATTGAATATTGAAAGATACTTGTGATGCCTAGCAGAGTAAGCGAGGTATAGAAAAAGGAAGTCAGTGATCCGTTAATAGAACTGAAGCGTAGAAAGAGAAGGCAAGTGATTGATGAGTAGACCAAGGCATAGAAAAAGAAGGAAAATGATTGATGAATAAAAATGTTAGATGAGTACCAGTAAAGTTGGAAAATCATCGGTGATAAGGCAAGTACTTCTAAATTTTCTTCAAGATATATTGCAAATATTTTCAAACTTTCTCATAACATGTTGCTAGTATTCAAAATAAATCATGTTTTATATTATAAGCGCTTTAAACAATTCAACCTTGAACCCTGATTCTTATTGATCTTGAGCCATAAGCCTTATTCTTCATAAACCATTGATTGTTGAATTCTCATATATGAGCCAGATACATACGATACTACTCCACAAATACATATCTACCACATACTGATTTCTGATATTGAATTGCTTGACATACCAATCCTCATTCCTTGTTTAACAGAAGACCAATACTTATAACCCTTGAACCCTTGGTCTTCTACTTTCTGATTCTTTCCTTGATTGAAAGCCAATCTTTTTGAATTCCTTGTTATAACTTTATGGTATTGTGAATCGCCCTATATTTCACGATAAATGTTGCTTATGATTCAGCTTATTGAATTACAGTGGTTATCATATTTAATTGTTTTAAAATTGGATGGTTTTATAAATATGGACCAGATTCGTGGTCGGACCAGATTCGTGGTCGGACCAGATTCGTGGCCATAATAGGCCAATGCATGTCTTGGATCCAGTATATAGAGCAAAGCTGGAAGCCTTGCTCGGGGTTAGTGCGTGACTGATCAGCAGCCTAACCTTGGTTTTTAAAATGAAAAGTGAATATCCAATTTTAATCATTGCTTATTCAGAAACTTGATTCTTCTGAATTATTTCAGTTGGTTATTGTTTAACCTCAGTGATTGCTATTATGACTTTCTGAGCTAGTTAGCTCACTCTTGCAAATCTTTTTATGTTTTTAATAGTTGAAAAGGAAATTGTTGGTAACGAGGATTCCATGTCCAGTGTGCGAGCTAGGGTTACCGGTTAAGTTGGATCGAGCTAGTAGCAGCTCTATATTGTAAATGAGTTATGTAAGATTGTAAGAATGATATCATTATCAATTACAAGTTGAACTAGTTGGGATTTGGTACGATGTATAAAAGATAAGGTTGTGGCTTATTTTCATACTTTAACTTATTGCGATCTGTCATTGCATAAAGAAGGGTCAATGCATATAATATTTTATATACAGGTTATATATTGTGGCGTGTGTGTTGTGAGCCCCAAACTTCTGACCCGGGTTTGGAGGGCGTCAAAGACGTAGTCGGAGTACATACATTGGTAAAGTATTGCATCATTTTAGGATGCAGGAGACAAAGAAAGGATATGTTTTGATGTCTCATGGGATAGTGATCTCAAAAGATAATTGCCCCTAAATCATTAGAAGATAAGGGCCGTTTCAGAAAGTTTCATATGCTTCGGCAATTGGATCTATAATGTGTACAATGATATGTATTTATCCTGATGTTTCGTATGCTTTGAGCATGATGAGTAGATACTAGTCTAATACAGGTGAGAGTCAGTGGATATTTTTCAAAAATATTCTTAAGTACTTAAAGAGAACTAAAGATTTATTTTTGGTGTATAGAGAAGATAGGGAACTAGTTGTAAAGAGTTACATTGATGCTAGTTTCTGAACCTAATTTTTGGACACACGGGGATGATTATGTGTTTATGACTGTTTTGTGTTTTGTATAAATATACGTGATGTTAGCTGAAATAGTTCACAGCAAGAACATTGATGATTCTATAATGGAAGCAAAATATATTGATGTTTTCAAAATAGCTAAGGAGATAAGTTCTACTCTTATACTTTTTAAAATTTACTAGATTGCATATTTTTGGCACGCCTATAAACAGTTTTTTATCATTCATTTGAGAACTTTGTGGAGATGCACATTTTGACAAAAAGAATATTGTATCTTTCCGTGCAAAAAAAACTAAGAATATATATATATATATATATATGCATATCATATGATTTGAAAAACTAAATTTACATGGACCAGTATATGAAAGGTCATCATAATTTACACAATACATGCATTTTAAAAAATATTTGAAACTTACTAGCTAAAACTATCAAGTGGGTACTAAGGCACGATATATGCTCCATTATGTTACTACTTTAAAAGATATAACAGTGATTGAAGATGTATCTACCACCTTCCATTGGTTCCTCTTGAGACACACGTATGGAATTATTTGTACCACTTAATAAGAACCACGAAAGTTGGGCATTATCTAATAATCCCTATGAAAATTGATATGTCACACGAAAGCTGGGCACCATTGGAAAAGTCCCACGAAAACTGGGACCGTTGCAAAAGTTCCATGAAAGCGATGCACCATCTAAAAAGTCTCGAAAAATCTTCAGACATCCCATGTGATGAAAGATTGGAACTATTGAATCGGCACAATGTCTTCAAAAATGTGTTCCTCAAGGTTCTGCTTGATTGAAAAAACATCAATAAATAATTTTACAAAATCGTTTACACTTGCATATTCATACTTTCATTTATGCATCAAATATATATGAATTGTGTGCTTAATGCTTAAGAGCTACATAGCTCGTGTTACTAATCTTTTTTATAGTTGTCTTGGGAGTTCAAGTTTTAGAAGCCTGAATCATCCTTGTGACGATAAAAATTTTATGATGTCATCCGCGAGGGGGATCTCAACTGAAGGTGAATATTGCAGAGGTAGAAGCATCGGGTGGGATAATTATTATTTTTGAGAAAAAAGGGAAGCAAGCCACTTCATGTGATGAGATTATGAAGCTATTAATTCAACCCGGTATACCCTAGATAATATAAACTAAATAAAAGAAACCATTGATTTGAGGATTTAAATTGAAATATGCATGTGAAAGCATAATGTTTCTTATTTCCTATTCCGAGTTAGCTCATTTAAGCTTGTAAACATAATATGAAAGCTATGTACTTCACTAAGAAATGAATAAGGCAGGATTATACCTTATCTTGTTTTGTTTCCTTTCACACTCAGTGACTTCAAGGAATTTAAGCTAATTGTTATGACCAATATCTTGCATGGGTTAGTTTTAGGATCACTAAGAGGCTGGGGTCCAATACACTAGATTATATGATGATTTGATAGGTTTTCAAGGTACCAGGGGCAGCCCACGGTGGGTGTTAGCCCATCAGCCCATGATTCCAAAAAAAACTTCCTGAATATTAATAGAGTATCCATAGTAAAATGGTAAGGTTACAAGGAAACAACTTCCAGTGACGGGTTCCCGAAAGAAGCTACTAGTCATAGGCAACCAGGAAAGGCTCCCAAAGCAGGATGCCGCTGTAGGCTGAAAGAGCCACAATTTGAGATAAGAGCAGCCTTATACTTTCTAGTTTCTCCGTCATATTTCTATGTCTTTAACATAAAATTAACCAAATTAATAGATAAACATTACATCCTACATGATAATTAACTCATTGATAAGATTATTATCATAAAACAGGCTTTTCTTCATATTCAAGATAAATTTAAATGATGAGATTGATTTCATCATATTCGAATTATAAAAACTACATTAGAACTTGATCCATATATATAGTGTATGTAGATGATTACGAAGGAGGTTGAAAATTATACCATTTTTACTGAGAGCATGTAAACTCGAGTATATACGCATAATTCCAGCGAACATGGATGGCTAGTAGAGAGTTACAAGCCTTTGCTGTTCTAAATCCCCTATCTACCCATTTTCATTGGAAACTCAACTGCGAGCCTTGCCTAATTTTTACTAAAATTAACGGTGCTATTTCAGTGAAAAATATTTGATTTGTTGTATCCAGATCCTCCTACAGCATGTGTAATCGCGACTAATAGTAATTGATCCTCAATTGTATTATTATAATTGATTGGAAGAAAGGATCTCACTCAAACTCACACAACTTAATATATTTAGGAGAAGAGGTATTTTATATAAACTATATTGCTTGAAAATAACTTAATCACAAATGATTTGGTACAAGTCTTTATATAGAACTCCATGAAAAAATCTAGACACTTACTTAATCGCTAGATTTCAAAAACCTCTTGCTTAAATGCTAGACTTCAAAAGACACAATATTAGAATACTTTTTGGGTAGTTCTAGAGATTAGACTTGTTCGGAATATATTGTGAACTTGATGACAAGTTGAACAAAATACCTTAGTAGATTTAACTTAGTGTTTTTGTAGCTCTCGACGGATGTTCTACAATAGTCCCGGCGGATGAACTTCATAGTCCCGACGGATGACCATTGAACATCCATCGAGAGTGTAGCTTATGTAACAATAAGTCTTGTAGCACATTTCTGCAAACAACAATGTTTTAGTTGAGTAGATGTTGTAGGATTTATTAAGTCATGTTGACTAATAGATTGATATACAGAATAGGTTGGTTAATTGTAAATATAAGATGTCTTGTAATTCTGTATAAGTGAAATAGAGTCAAGTCACAGAAAGACTCCCGAGGGTGATCTATTAAGGCTCCCGACAAATAATTAACAAGGCTCCCGACGGAAGACCAACATAGTCCCGACGGATGATCATAATTCAAAAGAGCAGTTGACAGTGAAAACACAGGAACATGCGTCGGGTGGTTGCAAATGGAATGTGGCAGCCTAATTGCAGGATTTAGAGAACAAAGAAGCATTTCCATTTCCATGCAATTATGAAGATATTCAAAGATGCTGGATAGAGTAATGAAGTAGCATGAAATTAAACTAGAAATAATTTTATTTTACTTGTTTGTCTTTTTATCATGTAACTTGGTAGTATATAAACCAAGCGCAGCAAGTAGAATAAAATAACGAAGTAAGAATTATTTTAAGAGATATAGAAAAAGTTGTATCTGTTAAGCATCTCTCTGTAATTCTGAAAGTTCACTTGTAAGCGTCACAAAGTTCTCATCTTTATATATGTATCTCTGGTGGATAAGTTCAAATCCACCAGAAAGTTTTAAAGCCTTGTGTTTTATTGCTTTGTATTTTTTATTTCTATTTCACTTTTATTCCGCACTTATTGTAAAATCAAACACATTTATATATTAAGTAAGAACATTCTTAAAAACAGAAAAACAAGCCAGAATTACATTCAACCCCCCCCCCTTCTGTAATTCTTGTTGCATTGATTGGGAATAACAATTGGTATCAGAGCAAGCTCTTAAAGTACAAAGAGTGTAAAGATCACTACAATCAGCAAGATGAACAGAAAAGATGTTGGAGTAAAAATTCCATTTCTGGACAAAGACAACTATCACCACTGGAAGGTGAAGATGCACCTACATCTTCTTTCTACAGATGAAGCTTATGTGGACTGCATTGAGAAAGGTCCATATATTTCTATGAGAGCTGCTACAGGAAATGAAGCATCGGTCCCAAAGCCACAAGCAGAATGGTCAGTCCAGATAAAGAACAAGTTCAAAAGGATAAAAAGGCCATGAATATTCTGTTTAATGGTGTTGACAGTGATATGTTTGACAACATCATTAACTGCAAAACTGCTAAGGATTTCTGGGATACAACTCAAGTTATATATGATGGAACTGAGCAAGTAAGGGAGAACAAGATGCAACTCTTGATTCAGCAATATGAGCATTTCCATAGTGAAGAACGTGAGTCACTCACTGACATTTTCAGTAGATTCCAAAAACTACTGAATGCTCTAAAAACTGCATGAAAGGATCTATCAAACAAAAGACTCAAACCTTAAATTCCTTAGATCTCTGCCAAGTGAATGGAAGCCAATGACAGTCTCATTAAGAAATGCTCAAGATTACAAGGATTTCATCCTAGATAGACTGTATGGTATCTTAAAAACTTATGAGCTTGAAATAGAGCAAGATGAAAAGATGGAGAAAGGAAGAAAGAAGGGAGGGTCCATTGCATTAGTTGCTGAGCAACAAAAGGAGAAAGAGATAAAGGTTGAAGATGTTGAATCTGCACCAAACTTAAGAGTTTGTGAAGGCAAGGGAAAGGGACTAGTAGCTGAACATGAAGACCAGCTTAGTCAAGATGATAATTGATATGGATGACATAGATGAGCATCTTAGTTTTCTATCCAGGAGATTTTCCAAGCTAAAATTCAAGAAGAATTTTGGAGCAACTAAGCCAAACAGAAACATGGTTGATATGTCTAAATTCAAGTGTTTCAAATGTGGCTTGGCAGGTCATTTTGCTAGTGAGTGTAGAAAGCCTGATTCTAGTAAAAAGAAGTTTGAGCATGTTGACTATAAGCAAAAATACTTTAAGTTGCTCAAACAAAAGGAAAGGGCTTTCTTCACACAAGAAAATGACGTATCTGCAGATGGATTAGAAGATGATGAAGATACAAGCTATGTCAATCTAGCACTTATGGCCAAGTCAGTTGGAACAGAGACCGGTTCATCAAGCAATCAGGTAATCACAACAGACCTAGCACATTTATCTAAAGATGAGTGTAATGACGCAATAAATGACATGTCTACTGAATTATATCAACTGTGTGTTACAAGATTGCTAAGGATAAACTAACTGAATCCTTAAAGAAAGAGGAGATTTTAAGAAAGCAAATTGAACGGGAACAGGAAGTGATTAAGGCATGGAAATCATCTAGAGATGTCCATGCTCTGAAAGAGATATGTCCTAAGTTCAATCATGTATGAGGATTTAGGAATAACTTTTATGTAATCTGTTTTGATTTCATTGATATTAATAAAAGACTTGTTTTGTTTTTATTGCCGGCTCTATCTATTTAAATGTTTAAATAAGATATACCACGGTTTAGAGTAAATCTTTTTATGGATTGTGATGATATCATAATAATGAGACCTAAAAGATGATAACTCTAAACTTAAATAGTTCCTGGTCGTAGGATTACTAACTGGTAATTAATAATCCGCAAAGATCGGTACATACTATACTTGCTTCATTATGAAGGATGTCTGTTCTCATAGATATTTGTGTGGTGATACTATAGCTAGTATATAGGTCCTTATTATAGAATAAGTTCACTGATTGCATAGGTCCTTATTATAGAATAGGTCCTTTATTATTTTAGGAGTTTATAAAATTTAGAAATCAATATTTCATTAATTATTTATCATTAAATGATTTTCTGATTGCATTTATTTATAAAATCCATATTTAATTCCAGATTTCTTCAAAAATTACGAAACTGATATTTTGTGAAGTTTATAATATTCTGAGAATTTTAAAATTATTTTGGGAATTTTTGGGATTAATTTCACGCACGCGTCGATTCTTTTAATTGATAAAAGCGGGTATAAATTGTGTTTTAGAAATTGTTTTAAAATTATGAAAATTAGGTTTTTATTAACTTCGGGATATTTATAACATTTTGAGACTGTTTTTATGATTTTCTGAAACCGTTTTAGGTGCACCTCGGTTCGTATATGTCGAAACACAAAATAAATCAGGCTGCCAGATTAGGAAAAGAGACACGTGTTTATATCTCGGCAAATTAGTTGTGCGTGTCAATTGTTGATTGCAGGAAAAAAATATATAAAGAAATGAAACAAAAACTCAGCCATTTGCCATGTACCCATTTTCAGTCTCAATCTCCCATCTTTCTTCTAATCTTTAATCTCCTACTCTCTCTTTTCTTTCTCTCGCGATAATCCGCTCCTCCCTCCGTTTCCTTCCTTGTTCCTTCCGGTAAGATTACGGCTGTCTTCGATTTTTTCGGCCATCTGTTCATGATTGTTCCTGTGATTCCAGTTGGTTATTCAATTGCATGCCTATAAATATAGTTTCGTATGTATATGTACGTATTTTGACTGGGGTTCGGTGTTGCCGCCCTTCCCCCTCGATTTTTCCGGCTTGGCGGTGGTGGTGGCGCGGCCCTCGTATCCAGACTGTATCTCTGTTTTTTTCTCTTTAGCGCGTGTGACTGTGTGCTTAAGATTTTTATTATTTTAATGTTATATTTTGCAGGGAAATTTATTTGAGTAAAATTAGTGAAATAAATAGTTCGTGCGGAAATTATTAACGATTAATCGGTAGAAGTTGCGTTGAAAATCCGAAATTATTCGAGTACCCCCAAGTTTTACCGCCGTCGGTGATGAGCCTCGAGGAGCCGACGGTGGACTGTTATGACGCGGTTCTGAGTCCTAATGTAAATAAATAATAAATGTATAAATTTTATTTATAAGCTCGAAGTGAAATAGTAGTTAAATATTATTCGAGATTATTGGGATTGTGATTGTAATTGTTGGTTGGCATTGTTATGAATTGGGACGTTGAATTGCTTCGACTGGTTAGTCCGATAAATAAAGGAAGTGCTGCCCGATTTTTGAGAAATCAAATTACGGAAACATGGGAGCGTATCCAGTAATTATCGGGACGTCGAGCGAGTATATATAAATACATATATATATTTTATACAAAACCATATTGTATGTTGTGGTGAAATGTTTTGCCAAGACCAATAACCCTAATTTCGTAAAATGACGAGTAAACGTATTTTCTGAAAACGAACACCTAACCTACTTTCGAGAACGTGAACCCTAACTGATGCGTGTATTACAATAATGCCTATGTTATGAGTCGGGTTTTGTTAACGTACGGGTAGATTGTTAGCGAGGATATGTCAAGTATAATCGAATATCTAAATTAGGGTATTTTGACTCTGTAGATTATAGTCGAAAGGCCCGAGAGTTGATGTTGGACTAAAGATAATCTATCAATCAGTCGACAAGCTCAGCAAGGTTCCAAGTGAAGGACCTGTGTTGAAATCGGATCCAGGATAGTCTGATAGTAAGATGATAAAGTCGAGCGTCCAAGTCAATTCAAGGTCAATCAGGGATAGTTGTAAGCTCTGCAAGGCAAATACCCTGACCATTCTTTATGGTTCAGTA
Organism: Apium graveolens; assembly: GCF_009905375.1. Classification (NCBI taxonomy): domain Eukaryota; kingdom Viridiplantae; phylum Streptophyta; class Magnoliopsida; order Apiales; family Apiaceae; genus Apium; species Apium graveolens. Next base: position 190,671,907 of record NC_133652.1, read on the forward strand.
TGTATGAATAGATTGTTGTTCTATTCTCGTAAAGAAACAGAACCGTTTAAAGTTACGTATCCCCTGTAGTTATAAATCATTGTTTTAAACGTGTTTTGAGGAAAAGTAACTTCGAAAGGTACCTATCTCGAATGAAAATGATTTATGAACTAGTTTTACGTGTGCTATTAAAATGGATGGTTTTGAAATGAGATAGGTACAAGTGTTTTGAAAACTGGATAAAACGATCAGATATGGGATACATAGGGGCCAAAGTGGCCTATTAAGGTGGCCTAAGAGGCTAATTCGGTTGCGCGCAATTCATAACCGATTAGTCCAGCAGGTCAGAGATCTAGCTAGTCTCTGAGTTCTGGAACAGGTATACAGGATGGCAGTTAGAGCCGTCTGGTGTTGATAGCCTGATCAGCTGTCTTCACATATCCACTACGTATCTGATTTGGTTTTGTGGTTCCCGTAACGGAACAAGTGACTTGTACAGTGGCTTTGGAAAGGAAAATAGCATGCTAGAATTGGACTCTGGTATTTATACACAGCATACAACTGATGTTATTATTTTATGGAGCATGCTAGTTTTGAATATCCAGTTTATATATGTTTTATTTGTTTTCTAGCAAGTTATGAATTCTGTTCCTGTAACTGTTTTATTGTAGATTGTTTTACTTGTTATTCATATAGTGGTACTGCTGAGCAATTGATTGCTCACCCTTGCAGAATATTTTGTATATATGTATTGCAGATGCATAGGAGACTCTTCCATCGTTGTCAGCGCAGGGTTCCAGTTCCTTCTGTTCTAGGCTCCTCTGTGGTAGTTGTGTTGGACCAGAGATGGTCGGTTAAGTTGCTGTATTAAGTTAGTTGCATTAAGTTTGTTTGTAATTGTTTCCCAGTAATGATACAATTGTTTAAGGGGGGTTGGATACAATTGTATAAACTTTTCTAACAAGTATAAAAATATAACAGTTCTTTATATTTCTGATAAAAACTGTTACAAACTCTCTCAAGAAAAACTGATGTTCTTGAGAGCTGCTAGGTCGTACAATACTCGAGTTCATCACTATGTGATGACCTAAACTATGTTTATATAATACACAGCTGCTGCAAATCAGTTTAGGATATACATTATCAATTACTAACAGAAAATGATACATATCTTCAACTGAATACATAAAGTCCTATCACTCAGAAAGAACATATATCAATCCCTCAAAATAAGAAACAGACTTAATCTTCATAACAGACTGTCTTCAGATGCTGATGATCTGCAGGTAATGATGATGCATCAAATCCTGATGGCACATCAAATCCTAATGACATCCAAAACAGTCATATCCTGAGCTCCTCCTGATCATTGAGAATCAGCACGTAACAATATCCCCCAATTTATGCTTAATGTAATGAAGCACAAATTCCATTCTCAATGATGCCAAAACCAATTACAAAATATACAAGCAATAAGGCTTACTTCAGTATCCTAAGATAACTGACAGTTGTTTCCAAAAATATGTTTAACCTTTCTTCCTCCTTGTCTTGAAGGACTTTGACAAGCTTTTTCTTCAACTCTTTCTTCTCTTCAATATCTTTTTCAAGCTGATAAATGGCTGATCTTAATTTAGAAATCGAACTCTTAGTTATTTCAAGATCACCAATTAACATAAAGCTTAAGCTGACATCTTCATGATCAGGACTGAAAGATAACTGAGGATTATTGAGAAAAACTTTCTGAAACGCAGCTCCCTTTTCCATCTTCATTTCTTGACCTGTATAAGTTCTGCACATAGGAACATAATCACCATTTTATTTGTCATCTCTGTTCATGACTCTTCTTCTGATACTCTCAAGTATCATAGAAGACCAGTTTCTGGTGACATTATCCTCAACTCTAAGAAGATACTGAACATATTTCAACTCTGTCATAGTTTTCATCAAGAGTTGCTGCAAGGTAAAGCTTGTTAGGTCACACACACTGTAGAAGGGGGTTGAATACAGTGTATAGCACAATCAAATCGAATTCAAATAACACAAGTAACAGAAAAAAGACTTTATTCAAAGTAATAAACTCTGTTACAATATGGATATGTCCTCTCTCAGTGATGAACAAATATCACGAAAGCTGCTAGGGTTACAAAGAATAATATTCTCGATAATGATAACACTTATAGTGTAAACCTTATGTCTGTGTTTATCTACTACACAGTAACAAGATAATTGCTAATTGATATGGAATATAATTCTGCTTCCTAAAATATATCAATCAGATATCTTTTCTTTTAAGTATTATATTCTTCATAGAATTCCTTCTTCATGCATATCTCTTCTTACATTTGTCTCGATCTTCTCTTTCTTTAATCAGCCGCCTTCTTTATCTGAACGTTTCCTTTAAGTCCTGATATTATCTTCTGATAAATATCTCCTGAACCTTAAGTACTGATGACTTAAGTTCTGACTTCAGTATAAGTGCTGATTTCAGTTAAGTACTGATTTGTCCTGTTTAAGTAAGATCTGAAAACTAAACATAAATCATATTAGTCATGACATTATCAAATATATCTAACAATCTCCCCCAACTTGTAAATTAGCATAATATACAAGTTTAACAAATATTTGATGACGTCAAAAACATTAAGTACAAATGCATGAGAATTTGACTAGATAACTACAACTTACAGTCCTTAAAGCTTTACCAACTTTAACTTCTGATAACAACTTCAGTCTGTATTCATATCAGAATTTGAGCAGTTGTAGATCTTGACTTGGCTTCACTTTCTGATCTCTCTGATGTCAGGAGTTGTTCTGAGATAGTTCTTTAACAAACATCTCTCAGCATATCTGAGTTCATCAATCATCCTCCTTTTAGCATCTTTAAGCTCTGCAGAATCTTCACCAGTTTGGAAGATAGCAACCCTGAGATTATTTATTCTAGCTTTCCTTATGTCCTGATCCAGTCTGATCAAATATGCCTTGTCAGACTCATGATTGAATTCTACAGCCTTATAACCCAGAAAGGTAGTTATAATCTTAGCAGAGTTAGGCTTCATCTCAACAATATCACCCTTGTGATCTCTTTACTTTGGAAGATATGTGCTGTCAGACTTTACAGAATAATGCCTTTTCTGTCTCTGAATTTGAGTCTTCAAATAGTTTGCAGCACTTTCTGTTATTCTGTCATTCACTTGAAGTAAGAATAATACATGTTTCAGTTCTTCAAAATACTTAAGTGGAATAGCATTTTCCCTTATATGATAAACCCTACCATCTGTCATGAAGTATAACAAGATGTGTTCTTTCAAGTAAGTATGGTAAACCATCTGTACAGATTCTAATTGATTCAATCTTTCAGGAGTTGCTCCAACACCTGGTTCACTTAAGGAAGTTGGATCATTGGTTGTGTTCTGTACTCTTCTTTCATCAGCACTACCCAATCCAGATTTATCTCTTGCTTCCTTTCCAGTATCCACTCTTGCTTCAAAACCACTTGCAGCAGTCTTCAAAGGTTGAGCCTGTTTGGCTTTGGTGAAACCTGGTAGGAGCAACTTTGAGGATTTAACATGAGCAATGTCAGAGGTTTCCTTTTCCTTATCTTCTGATATCAAGTCAACTTGAGCTATGTCAGAGGTTACATGCTTCTTTGTAATATCGGAACTAACTATATCTTGACTCTGAGCAACTTGAGCCATGTCAGAGGTTGTCTTAGAAATATTTCTTGTAGTCAGAGTATGATCAGCATCTTCAACAGTAATTTCTTCATCCACGGGAGGCACATAAACCTTTATAGGTTCACCAACTTTTTCTTTTCCCTTGGACCTTGGATCTATCTGCAATTGTGATTTGGCCTTGGTTGCCTCAATATTTGTCCTTTCTTTTATCACAATGCCTTTGACCTTTGGAAGTTTCTTTTTACCAACAGAAGCTTCAGATTTAGAGTTAACTTTTTCTGACGTAAGTCTAGCTTCTTCTTCCAATAGATTCTCAAAGTCCATTCCTGGATTTTCTTTCAGAAATAACTGTCTTGAAATTTCTTCATCAAGATCCAAAAGTTCATCAGAACTTATCCTTTTACCAGTATCAGAAGTAATTCTTTTTCCAGTATCAGAACTTGTTCTATGACCTGTAGCTTCAGCTCTTCTTGATGAGAGACCTCTACCTTGACTATGACCTCCAACCATTCCAGAGTTTCCCTGGTCATCTTTTTCATCATCCTTCCCTTTCAGTGTCTTAACAGTTTTGCATTTAGACTTAATTACCTTCTCCCCCTTTCTGGCATCAGCAGGTAAGAGAAGAGAGACAAGTAATTCCACTGAGGATTGGATTTCATCGAGTTGAGATTGCTGAGAAGCTTGATTTTTCAAAATTTCATCAATTTGAGACTGTTGCTTCTCTTGAGTCTTCTCAATGTAAGCAATTCAGTCAAAGGTAGGTTTGAAAAAACTTTTCTTTTCAATTTTCATAGTCATTTCTTACTTGAGTAATTCTTCCTGAATTTTATGCACCTCAACATGAGTTGTTGAATGTAGACCTTGAAGATGTCTAGTACTCAATGCAGTGACTCGAAGCTGTGTCTTGAAATCATCATTAATTAGTATCTCATCAGCTTTTGCCAAGTGCTCAGCAAGAATTTTTTTCAGATGGAACAAAGGTAACTGTGTTCCACTCCTTAGTCCACTCCTATCCTCTAGGAGTTTCACTCCAAGGTACTGGTGCTTCCCCTGTAACAAACTTCTTGATTATCTCACTTTTGTGAACAGTTTATTGAGGTGCATGTCCTGATGGACCAGCTGCAGTAGCATCTTCATTTATAGCAGCATCACCAGTAGTATCAGCATTTGTAGCATCAGAACTTACAGATGCAGCATCTTCTGATAAAAGAACAGTATGAGAAGCAATTGAGGCTTCAGCATCATCCTCTAAGTGCTGATATGCTTCCAAGTTCTGATCAACAGCCATATTCTGATGCTCACCTATAGTCTAATATTCAATGTCTAGATGCAGAGAAGGTATTGTAGACAATTCTGGAGTTTCATTAGCATCAGTAATTGGTGTTGTTGATGGATTAATTTGAATTGTTGGAGCTTCTAAGTAGAGAACCTCAGGCACAACTAGATTGTGAATATCAATTTCAGCACTTGTGCCTGGGTGTGCAGTAGATACTGGTTCATGTACAGGAGACACAGGTGGTGTAGTTGCTTTATCTGTAGCATCTTCCTGAGTTGGTGACATTGGAGGTGAAGATGCAGTAGCTTCAGCAAATTCTGGCTCTTGTGAGATCAGGGATTCCTGATCTCCTTCCTTAGTTGCTGCTTCCTCATCATCTGAAACTGGCCTGTGAGCTCTCTGTTTCTTTCTTTTCTTTGAAGATGGAGATTCCTTGGGAGTTTCAGCATAAGACATTTTTCTAAGCCTTTTGAGAAGCTTAGATCCCCCAATTCCAGTATCCTTCTGAGAAGGGACCTTCTCAGCTTCTGTAACAACAGGTTCTGATACCGGAACCTGTTCCTCACTGTCTGACTCATCTCTCAAAACAATCATCCTTCTCTTCTGTGGTGTCTGAGGTACAGTCTTTATCCTCTTGGGCTTGGAAGATGAAGGCTTCACAGTATGTGCTGATGATGAAGGTTGAGTTATCTGTGAAGGTTTGAGATGTGGTATGATAGAGGGTTGGGTAGGTTGAGGTGTATGTGAGGTATGTTCTGATGGTTGTTGTGGTGTCGGGGATGTGCTGGTGGGTTGAATATCAGGGGAAACAGATCTGTAAGTGTGAGGATCAGCATTTACCAGGATCTGTTTTACAGACTGAGGTATCTGTAAGGGTCTAACCACCTTTTTCTTAAGGTCAGCATTTACCAAATCATTAAACGCCCGTTTTGCAAGTTTAAAGGGTGGAAATAAAGAACTGGCTAGTTGAGGTTCATCAGCACAATAGAAGTTATATATAAGTTGACAGAATCTAGCAAAGTATATTACATTCCTATCCTCTGTCATCCTATCCCCTATAAAGCCTAGCACAGCACTTGCATAATCAGAATGAGTTTGGTGAATAATAGCATACCCGATATGCTGACTCATAATAGGAATGACATCAAAGTTGGAACAGTTATTGCCGAATGCTTTAGTGATGCAGTCGAAGAAAAAGCTCCATTCCTTTCTGATATGTGCTCTTTTCAACTGTCCAAGTTTGGCCAAACTCTTCTCATACCCTAAATTGGCCATGAGCTGCTGTAGAACGGGTTCCTCCGATGTTGAGAAAATGCAGCCTTCTGGTAAGTGTAGAGCTTTACGAACTGCTCCAGGAGTTACCACATGCTCAACATCATTTACTTCAAAAATAATGCTTGGAGTACCAGTAGCACCACCATTATCAAAATGCCCAATCCGCCAAAACGTCAGAACTTGTTGGCTGGAAATGACTTGAGGCTGGGTCAATGCATACCCAATCTCACTATGTGCTAGAAGATCTTGCACAAAGTGCAAATTAGATGGAGCTTCATCATGGTTTAAGATTGTAGCATAGTTGTTGGGAACAAACTTGGCTCCATCTATAATCAAATCCTTAGGTGCCATGAGAAAAAATGAGAAATAAGATTTCCTGTAAGGTGTTTGATAAAATGTCAGTAAGAAAAAAAAGTCAGGAGATGAGATAGAATAGAAGTAAAGAAAAGAGAGATAAAGTGTGAAAGTAAATAAAAGATTTTACAATCTTCTCTCTTTTTCTTATACACGGTAGAAAAAGTAACTGTTGGACACCTGTCAGACATGCAGCAGTAAAGAATAATTAATGGGCACGGGAAAATAGTAATCATTACTTATCACATGCAGTTTTTCAAGGAAAAACCGTTCCACTTACCAAGTAATCCCATTAATTAAGGTAGTTCAGTTTTAATTTAAAATTTAAACTATTCACACTTAAAAAAAATTATTTTTACTGCGAGACCAATATTCTGTATAAATACACTAAGTGAGAGAATGACAAAAAAAAATAAATCAAGTAAACAGGTACTGCCACGTCAGAATCAGAACTTGATTTGTATCAGAAATAAAATGATCATCAGAATATGGATAAATCAGGAATTAAAAATGCATATCAGAAGTTCAAACAACTCAGAGACAAAATCTTGCAAAAATAGAAAATTTCATTAATATATTGAGAAAATACATTCATGAAATTTAAATTACAGCACAACATTACAAGATTGTCCTAAGCTACAAATCCTAACAGCAACAACTGGTGTCCTAAGCTAAGAAGCCTGACAAAACTAACGGTGAAGAGAAACATGGAGCAGAAACTATTTCTTCTTCCGGCTCTCAACAAAAAGAACAGCGAGTCGTATGATTCGCTCCTGCTGTCGAAGACGACGGAGATGTAGTTCTCTGCGAACTGTCAACCGATCACGTTTAATAACCTCTGGAAATTGAATCCAGAGATTGTGAGGGATGTTGGCGATAGGGTATGGATTTGGAATTCCATTGATAAAGACATGTACAGTCTCATTGCCATAATTGTAAAACCAGCCAAACGCAACCATTTTTGGTGTTAAAAAAATGAGAGTGAGTTTGTGAGGAATTTAGAGATGTGCTGGCTGGAGTGAAGTGTTGGTTTATATAGGCAATAGAATGCCAGGAGATGCAAGGGAAAATTTAATGCTGACAGGTAGATATAATTCTACCTCGTCTCCCTAGACTGAGGAGAATAAAAATAGCCATTGGAAGTGTAAAACAGGGTTTAATGCGCACAAGACACAAGTAAACATTACTGTGCATGGACGTGTACCACTAACCCTAAGTGTATTGACTGTTAATATCTCACTCGAACATATTCTGATTTAAAATAAGACTGTTTCAGATTTTAACCACAAATAAGTCAAGTAAAGGATCAGAATTCAATATCAGAATTTAGACATATATCAGAACTTAACAGTCATCAGAACATGATTCCTTAACTCGAAAAATGAATGCCTTTTTCTGTAATTCTTCACACAAATTCTGATTTCGGTTCTTCAGAACTTAATCATCAAAACTTCCATCATAACTTGTCCTCAGAATTTATGCAATCTGACACATAAACTGTTCATCTAAAACAATCATTGATCACCACATTAATTTTCATCATTCATATGGAGTGTAAGTGTGTGCATTAGGCTAAATATTAGACAAAGAGTAAAGTCTGATTCACTTCAGTACATCTTAGAAATAAGGCATAACTAAGAACTTACCTTAAAATTTGTCATTATTCTGAAGCCTATTATTGAATGAGTTCATGCATGAGTCCACCTCAACTATTTTGTGCTTATTTTATGCATCTTTGAAATTCCATTTTACAGTGGCTTCTCAGTGTAAGTGAGTCACGACTGCTTATCAGAATTTATGCTATTATCAGAGTATTTCTCCAGTAATCATAGAGTGTGAAAAGTCACCAAGAAAAATAATTATTTGCTTTTCTGATGCATATTACTTAATACCAGCAATGCACTTAGGTCGTCCCTTTCACATTTTTACTCTAGATCTCAAAGGAGTACCTGATTTTTATTCCATGTTCTTTTCCTTTTTCTTTTAATAAGTGAGGTTTATCAGCACTTAGTACATTCAGCAGATTTACTAACATCAGAACTTAACAGATGAGAAGCATTATTATAGTTTTTGACTTAGTAATAAGATAGACAAAGTAAACTTAACTAAGCTCAATATCAGAATTTGCTTGTGTCAATAGATTTCCACATAAATAATTACTTCAAACATGGGATCTTTAGAATATTAAAGACTACTAGGTCAGCATCTAGCACAATTATCCTCATAGAAGTGAATAGTCACAGAAATAGTCATATCACTATCAGAGTTTAGAAATTCACATCGGACAACAATCAGTACTTAAGCATTTTTCAATTAAGCACAAAATACACAAAGATAGGAATATCTGTAAATACTGATCATAAAGTCTGATACAGCAGAACAAAAGCTAAGCAGATTTAGAGAAAGAACCTGAAACCATTCCAAGTTCATTTACCAATCTTGTAAAAGTAGCTTCACACAGTGGTTTTGTGAAGATATCTGCTAGTTGTTGATCTGTTGGAACAAAGTGCAATTCCACTGTACATTCATCCACATGTTCCCTTATGAAGTGGTACCTTATACTGATATGCTTTGTCATTGAGTGTTGAACTGGATTACCTGTCATAGCAATAGCACTTTGATTATCACAGTAAATAGGGATTTTAAAATATGTTAACCCATAATCCAGTAACTGATTCTTCATCCAAAGAATCTGTGCACAACAGCTTCCTGCAGCAATGTACTCTGCTTCTGCAGTTGATGTGGCAATTGACTTTTGTTTCTTGCTAAACCAAGAAACCAATCTGCCTCCAAGAAATTGGCAGCTTCCACTTGTGCTTTTCCTGTCAATTTTGCAACCTGCAAAATCTGCATCAGAATAACCTATTAGTTTAAAATCTGATTCTCTGGGATACCACAATCCCAGATCAGCTGTTCCCTTAAGATACTTGAAGATTCTTTTAACAGCTGTTAAGTGAGGTTCTCTTGGATCTGCTTGAAATCTTGCACAAAGACAGGTAGCATACATGATATCAGGTCTACTAGCAGTTAGATAGAGTAAAGAGCCAATCATACCTCTGTAATCAGTAATATCTATTGATTTACCAGTATCCTTATCCAGTTTTGTTGCAGTGGCCATGGGAGTGGATGAACTTGAACAATTTTGCATTCCAAATTTCTTCAGCAAGTTTCTGGTGTACTTGGTTTGACAAATAAAAGTTCCTTCTTCATTCTGCTTGACTTGAAGGCCCAGAAAATAGCTAAGTTCTCCCATCATCCTCATTTGATATCTTGACTGCATTAATTTGGAAAACTTTTTGCAAAGTCTGTCATTTGTAGAACCAAAGATGATATCATCAACATATATTTGAACCAAAAGTAAGTCCTTTCCATGGTTGAGGTAGAACAATGTTTTGTCTATATTTCCTCTGTTAAATCCACTTTCCAGAAGAAACTGAGCTAAAGTCTCATACCATGCTCTTGGAGCTTGCTTAAGGCCATAAAGTGCTTTATCAAGCCTGTAGACATGAGTTGGATATTTGGGATCTACAAAGCCTGGAGGTTGTTCAACATATACTTCCTCCTCCAATTCTCCATTAAGAAAAGCACTTTTCACATCCATTTTAAAGACAGTAAACTTTTTGTGAGCAGCATAAGCCAAAAATATCCTTATGGCTTCCAATCTAGCAACTGGTGCAAATGTTTCATCATAATCAATTCCCTCATGTTGAGAATATCCTTTTGAAACCAACCTTGCTTTATTCCTTATAATTATGCCATCACTATCAGTTTTGTTTCTGAATACCCACTTTGTACCAACAACAGATCTGTTCTTTGGTCTTGGCACTAGGGTCCAGACTTTATTTCTTTCAAATTCATTTAACTCTTCCTGCATTGCTTGCACCCAATCAGCATCTTGAAGAGCTTCTTCCACATTCTTTGGTTCAGTCTGAGAAAGAAAAGAATTGTAAAGACATTCACTTGAAGTAGCTGTTCTAGTTCTAACACCTGCATCAGGATTTCCAATTATTAAGTCAGGTGTATGTGATTTAGTCCACTTCCTTGCAGATGGAAGGTTTTCTCTAGAACTGGATGCTCCCCCATGATCCATGCCATCTTCATCAACATCTTCTGATGCTCCCCCTGAAACTATGCTCTCTGAGTTGGATCCTTCAGTATTTAAGTTTTCAAAATTATCAGAACTTGGCTTATCAGAACTTGATGAATCAGAACTTGAAGAGCCAGTTATATGTTCTGATGCTTCTTGATATGTGGTTGTATCTTCAGTATGCTCCCCCTGCACAGGTGCATTCTCCTTTGACGTAGTCACCACAGTTTCAATGACATCAGAGTTTAATCCATCAGAGTTTGCAATATCAGGACTTAGACTGTCAGGGTTTCAATATCAGAATTTAATTCTTCATTCTCGAATCTCAGCTGATCATGATCATTGAAATCTTCAAGTCCGGTAATCTTCTTATCATCAAAAGAGACATTGATAGATTCCATGACCACCCTTGTTCTCAAGTTGTAGACTCTGAAGGCTTTTGTGGAAAGTGGATATCCAGCAAAGATTCCTTCATCAGCTTTTAGATCAAATTTGGATAGCTGTCCAGGATGAGTCTTAAGAACAAAACACTTGCATCCAAATACATGAAAATACTTCAGATTTGGCTTCATTTTCTTCACCATCTCATATGGTGTCTTTCCATGCTGTTAATGAGTGTTGCGTTCTGAGTAAAATAAGCAGTCTGCACAGCTTCAGCCCAGAAATAGGTTGGAAGCTTTGCTTCATCAAGCATAGTTCGTGCAGCTTCAATAAGAGTTCTATTCTTTCTTTCAACAACTCCATTTTATTGTGGAGTTCCAGGAGCAGAAAATTCCTTCTTGATTCCCTGGTCTTTGTAGAACTCTTCCATTGTTAAATTCTTGAACTCAGTACCATTATCACTTCTTATTATTTTCACAGAGTCTTTAACCAATTTATCCAGTTGCTTGACATGATCAATCAAGATAGATGCAGTTTCACTTTTTGTGTGCAAGAAATACACCCATGTGTATCTGGTGAACTCAACCACTATGACCATAGCATATTTCTTCTTTGCAATAGACATGACATTCACTAGACCAAATAGATCAACATGTAGTAGGTGATAAGGCTCAAGAATTGATGATTCAGTCTTGCTCTTGAATGAAGATTTCCTTTGTTTAGCCTTCTGACAAGAATCACAAAGACCATCAGGAGCAAATACTGACTTTGGCAGTCCTCTCACAAAATCTTTCTTGACTAGTTCATTTATTTTGTTGAAATTTAAGTGAGAGAGTTTCTTGTGCCAGTTCCAGCTTTCTTCAATTGATGCTCTACTCATCAAACAGATTGCAGAACCATCAGTACTTGTTGAAAGCTTGGCTTCATAAATGTTACCATGCCTGTATCCTTTCAGAACGACTTTGCCTGTAGATTTACTTACAACTTCACAGTGTTCTTCAAAGAAATCCACATGATAACCTCTGTCACAGATTTGACTAACACTCAGCAGATTGTGTTTAAGTCCTGTGACCAGAGCTACTTCTTTAATGATGACATTCCCTAGATTGATATTGCCATATCCCAATGTTTTTCCAATGTTACCGTCTCCATAAGAAACACTTGGGCCAGCCTTTTCCACAAAATCTGATAGCAGGGCTTTATTTCCAGTCATATGTCCTGAACAACCACTATTCAGAACTAGGATGTTTTTCCTGTTGCCCTGCAATCACAAAGACCACTAATGATTAGTTTTAAGGACCCAGACTTGCTTGGATCCTTTGGCCTTATTAAGTTTGTTAACATTTGCAATGGATTTAGCATCAGAGTTTATGTTAACATTTTTCTTATCAGAATTTACACTATCAGACTTTGAATCAGAACTTACACTAGAAGGAATACTATGATATTCCTTACAAGTATAAATGGAATGCCATAAACTACCATAATGAAAACAAGGATTTTGTGGCTTATATCTAACAAACTGACTCTTAACTCCTGACTTTGAAGGTAAGGAATTTATATTCTTATTCTTCCTGCAAAAAGAAGCCAGATGGTTAAAACTTCCATATTTATGACACGTTTTTCTAGGAGCATCAGGAACAGGCTTATAATCATTGCTTTTAGTCACACCTTCCTTTCCATTCCTATTTTTCCTAGGTGATTTTACCTTGTTTGCATTCTTAACTTCTTTCAGCTTATGCTTAAGCTGCTTCTTTGTCATTAAGCCTACGTTTACTTCAATTGTCTTTTCCTGTTTTAGTTTGTCAGAAGTTAATTCCTTTTTAACTTCTGATTTCTCAGTATCACACTTTACAGCTACAAACTTAACAGGTTTTAACTTTGGCTTTTATTTAACAACTATAGGCTTATTATCTACAGTTCCTTTATCATTCTTATCATCTCCATAACTTAAGCCCTCTTTCCAGTTTTCACTACTTAACAAATTCTGAGTTGTTCTGCCAGAGTTAGTCCAAGTCCTGATAATCTCTCTTTCCTTTTCTAACTCAGCTTTTAGAGATTCATTCATTTTAAGTACTTCATCCCTAACATAGAAAGCATCATCTCTATCTTTCTGAGTTTGATGGAACATGACTAACTCTTTTTTTAAATAATCATTCCTCTTTTTACAAGCAAGATTTTCAGAAGTTAATCTTTCACATGTTAAAGTTTAATCTCTATAGCTAATGAACATGGTTTTAAGATATCTTCTCAACTCATTAATATCATCAGTATGAAAGGCATAAGTAGTTTGAGGTACCTTTAACTCAGCACCTTCAGTACTGCTTTCAGCATTTTCCATATCAGCATTTGCCATCAAGGCATAGTTCTCCTCACTTTCAGAATCTGAGGTGTCTGTCTAGCTTTTCTTCTTTGTGACAAGAGCCTTGCCTTTCCTTGAGGTGGCTGCCTTGGGAGATTTTTCTTCAGCCTTAAGAGCAACTGTCCTTGACTTTCCTCCTTTCCTCTTGCTTTTTTGTTCCATCTCAAGTTCATGGGTCTTGAGCATCCCATAGATTTCATCAAGAATCATTTCATCAAGATTATAGTTGTCTCTTATAGTTGTTGCCTTCAAATCCCATCTTTCAGGAAGAGCTAACAGGAATTTAAGGGTTGAATCTTCAAGATCATACTCCTTATCAACCAGTGACAAATCATTCAAGAGTTTGACAAATCTATCATATAAATCAGTCAATAACTCATTAGCCTTTGAGTCAAAGTGTTCATACACTTGAGTGAGTATTGTCTTCATGTTCTTCTTAATCGAATCAGTTCCCTGACATCTTGTTTCCAAGGCATCCCATATCTCCTTTGCAGTTTTACAGTTTATTACCCTGTTTGACATTACATTATCAATGGCACTATGCAATAAGTGTCGTACCTTAGCATCCTTAGCAATTGATGCGATATCTTCAGCAGTGTAATCACTCTTCTCTTTTAGTACAGACTTTGTTGTTTCACCTGCAACTGCAACTGCGAGTTTTGTTGGATTGTGAGGTTCTTCCTTGATTCTATCAAGATATTCTGGATCTGTAGCTTCCAGAAACATAGTCATCCTCACCTTCCATATGGAATATTCAGATGGTTTCAATATGGGAACTCTAATAGCCTCATATCGACTATGGATTTGTGTCTTTGGAGGTTCTTCAGTTTTGGTGGGCTTAGTTGGAGTTTCTACTTCAGACATGATTGTTTTTGGATCTTAAACTGTTTGTGTGTTAATAGATCGGCTCTAATACCACATGTTAGGTCACACACACTGTAGAAGGGAGTTGAATACAGTGTATAGCACAATCAAATCGAATTCAAATAATACAAGTAACAGAAAATAGACTTTATTCAATGCAATAAACTCTGTTACAATATAGATCTGTCCTCTCTCAGTGATGAACAAATATCACGAGAGATGCTAGGGTTACAAAGAATAATATTCTCGATAATGATAACACTTATAGTGTAAATTCTATTTTTGTGTTTATATACTACACAGTTACAAGATAATTGCTAATTGATATGGAATATAATTCTTCTTCCTAAAATATATCAATCAGATATCTTTTCTTCCAAGTATTCTATTATTCATAGAATTCCTTCTTCATGCATATCTCTTCTTACATTTGTCGCGATCTTCTCTTTCTTCAATCAGCCGCCTTCCTTATCTGAATGTTTCCTTTAAGTCCTGATATTATCTTCTGATAAATATCTCCTGAACCTTATGTACTGATGACTTAAGTTCTGACTTCAGTATAAGTGCTGATTTCGGTTAAGTATTGATTTGTCCTGTTTAAGTAAGATCTGAAAACTAAACATAAATCATATTAGTCATGACATTATCAGATATATCTAACAAAGCTTTTCACCTTACCATCTCTCAAGAAGTACAGAATCTCTTCTCTGACATCACCAAGATTTATCTTCCTATAAACAATCTTTACAGCTTCAACTTTATCAAGATGTGAAGGAGTAATTCTCTCACCAAGATTTTCAGTTAGAATATCTGTGTCCAGTAAATCAGACCTCAGAGTTTCCATTCCAGGATGACCGATACCTCCTCTAGTACGAGTTTTGATAAGTTTTAGCTTTTCATTATGTTCCACCCAAGAAGGTTTCTTGATGGACTTATCAATATCATCCTGTTCTGAAATAGAATCTCTAAGTCTTGCTGACACAAATTCAATATGCTTGAATTTTTTAGGATAACTAAATGGATAAACATCTTTCCTGTTGGATTTTAAACGCAGCGGGGGCGTGGAAAAACACTTTTACACATATAAAATCCAAATAAAAGCATATAAATCGTGAATAAAAATTCGAGAGATCGAATCTAACCTTTAAAAATAATTCGGAGACAACGATCAGAGATCCTTAGCAGTTGCTCCTCAAGTGTGAAGCACACCACCGGTATCCACCAAGAAAATGACTTTTAGAAGGAGGAGGATGTGGAGAGAATTTGGTTTTTTTTAAAAACTTTTGGGTTTTTGGGGTTCGAATAAAATAGGGTCTATAATAGTGTATTTATAGGCAAAATTTTCAGCTGAAATTTTCCCATAAATAATATTATTATTATCCCATTTATTATTCTCATTAATAATTAAAACACCTTTTAATTATTAATCCTTTTTCTAAACACTTTAGAAATAATTCTCTCTCTTGATTTAATTTCCAAAAATTAAGTCCTTTAATTAATAATATTAAGAACTTTTCTTAATTAATTTATAATCAATTAAATCTCATTTAATCAATTATTAAATTTGCCAATTAATTATTTATTTCACAAATAAATAATTATTTAGCCATTATTAATTAATTCCTCCACCAATAAATCATTCTCTTTTTATGGTGTGACCCTGTAGGTTCAATATTAAGCCGGTAGTAGAAATAAATAATAATAAAACTATTTTATCATTATTTATATAAATTCTCTAATTTATTAAATATGATTAATTAATTAATCACATTTATTCTACATCGTGAGTGATGCTTCTCAACATATCACGACTATCCGGATAATATGAATTCACTGCTTAGAATACCAAGAACCTGTCAGTGAATAGTTACCGTACAATAAACTCCTTCTACCCTACAATGTCCCGATTAAATACAAGGCATGGATCTCGTGTCAAGCCTATCTAATTCAATCACTTGCTTACCATTTACTATGCGTAGTTCTATGCAAATTAGAAACTCCTTTCTAATTTCATTTACTCTGGCCAGAGATTCCTGAACTGGCATAAGTGGATCAGCCTTGAACATTCGCTTCCTTCACTGGAAGGGGTAGATCCTTTATTGATCATACACTATCTTCGTGTACAAATTCCTATACCCAGTAGAGCCCTAATAATTGTCCTTGGAGACTAAGAACTAAACCAAAGCATAGTTCAGTGTACACAAGATGACTATGATGACCTCATGTCTAAGGATACTTGTACAACTATCACTATGTGAACAACTGCTGACACGTGAGTTAACTCCATCAGTTGTTCAGCTGTGCGAGTCATGTTCAGTGAATTTATTCCATAATAAGCACCTACATACTAGCTATAGTGTCACCACACAAATGTCTATGAGAACAGACATCCTTCATAATGAAGCAAGCATAGTATGTACCGATCTCTGTGGATTATTAATTATCAGTTAGTAATCCTACGACCAGGAACTATTTAAGTTTAGAGTTATCATCTTTTTAGGTCTCACTATTATGATCTCATCATAATCCATAAAAAGCTTTACTCTAAACTATGTTATATCTTATTTAAACACTTAAATAGATAAAGCCCGTAATAAAAACAAAACAAGTCTTTTATTAATATCAATGAAATCAAAATAGATTACATAAAAGTTATTCCTAAGTCCTCATACATGATTGACTTAAGACATATTCCTTTCATTTCCATCTTTTATCCTTCTCGTTGAGAGGAGCATACCCTGTAGATAAATCATGAATCTTTCCTCTTGTTTTTTGCCACAGCTCTCTCCTTGAATTTAGAATTCTTTACTCATAGTCACTGCATGCTTGATCAGCTATCCTTCTGACAATTCTTTCTTGTTCATCAAGAGTTGATTCATTCAATACTTTGATCACCTTTTCATCAGTAATAAAATCAGCTATCAGATTCACAACATCAGGATCTGCTTTTACCTCGGGATTTGTGTCTGTTACAAGAGACATATTTGTATTAGTTATATCAACTTGAGCAATGTTAGCGGTTGATTTCTTCTTTCTTTGGACAATCATTTCTTCATTATCCTCAGCTTCTTCTTTTACATCATTTCCTTGTACGGGAACAAAACCTTCCCTGAATAGAACATTCAGAAATGCAGAATCAATTACAGAACCTTGACTTAAATTAGAAATTCTCCCTCTTCCTCTTCTTCCTCTGGCTCTTGTGGCTCTTCCACCTCTTTTTCCTCTTCCTTTAGAGGTGTTTGCTTCAGCTTCAATTTGAGCCATTAGCTCCTTATATTGCATAACTGCTTCTTCAGTTGTTAGATCAGGAAATTCTTCAGTTATCAACCTATGAGCACTTCTAGCATTCTTTTTCTCAAACCTCTTATCCTTGTAGTACAGAACAATCTCTTCACATATTTTCTTGTGTATGTAAGGAAAGAATAATCCTTTAGCATCTGCTATATTAGAGATCATAACATCACCAGTTTCAGGAGCATCAGCACCAGTCTTGTGCTTAACTTCATGGGCACTAGTAGACTTTCCTTGTCCTGGAGAACCAGATCTTTTAGAATGTTGAGGTTGTTGAGCAACAGGAGCAATTTGAACATTTGTAACTGGATTCTTATCACCATCATCATCAGTATCTTTATCTTTCAACTGAATAGAGTCAAGTGTACATTTTGTGATAGCTATCTTCTCCCCTTTTTGGCATCATCATTTGAAAGAAGAGAAAACATAGCATCCAGTTTATCAGCCATTGAAGACACTTTATCTTCCAAGGAAGAAAATCGAGTATCCATGCTTTGTTGAGTTTGAACCACGGCTTTAACAGCCTTTTTCACACTTATGAGTTCAGCTGAAGTAAGTGGATTGATCATAAAGGCATCAATCTTGTTCTGTAAAGTAGCATGAGATGTCTTTATATCAACAAGTTCAGAGAGAATTCCTTTCAAAGAGATGGTAGAAGCCTTGAGATGCAATTTAAGGTCAGGTTTTTGAAGCCCATCATATGCCCCGTGAACATGTTGTATACCAACATCTGAGGATATAGAAGTATGCGCATCTCTCCATGCAAAATCCCATTCAGTCTTTCGAAAATGCTCAGCATCAGCTTTGTAATAAGAAGGATCAGCATTGAAATGTGAAGAAGAACCAACATTGGACTTCTTAGATGCACCAATAGCAATCTTAAGATGAGCTGTGTCAGGATCATCAGGATCACTGTCTTCATCAGAATCAGAGCAAGACAGACCCTCAGAAGAATTTGCAGAGCTCGGCAGAATTGCTTTGCTTTAAGAGGATCCTTAGCAATAATTATCTATTTCTGATGAGATCCTGAAATATAAAATAATGTAACACCTAAATCTCTCTTTTATTTTCAAGTGATCTCATCACTTCTCACACAATATATTACTTTAAAGAGTAATATGTTTCTCACATAAGAAAGTTTATAAGCAAAGAAAAATTTATAAAATTCTTTTCTCAAAACTACCTCTCCTTTTGCCAATACAGGAGACTGCCACTCAGATTTAATTTTTTTTCATAGTATTTTCACACAGTCTCACAAAAAGGCACAATCACATATTTTGCAAAGAAATAAGAGATGGATGAGAGGAGTAGTATGGTTGTCATATAAATAGAGGTAACCTCAAATAAAAGACTATTTATAATCATACAAACATTGAGAACAGCAGAGGAAGATAAGCAATACCTGAAGGTGAGTCCTCAAGTGGTAGTGATAACAGTGGAGGAACAAACAATGCATCAGGATGCTTTAACAAGCTGGCGAGCAGCAAAGAATCATCAGTAGAAGCTGCTTGAATGGATAGTTAATCAACATTAGGATTTGTTGAAGTATAAGGATTTGATTTGTCAGGAGAATGAACTAAGCCAGCATCAGTACTTTGAACTGATGGTTCTTGTGGGGCCTAAGGAATATGAGCTGCTTCAGCAAAAAGTGATGAAGGTTCTTATGTACTCTCCTCAAATATCAGATAATTAATAACTGCATCCATGTTTGACAACACATCCTGATGAGCCTTCTTTTCTTGCAGCAGTTGTTCAGAGTTTGCAAGAAGATCACCTTGAGCAAAGTCAACAATTATTTGTGCAGCCTCTTTGTCTACACCTTCCCTTTGGGAAGATGGTTCTTGTGTGACTGGATGTATCTCAGTTTCTAAATCCCTTTGAGACTTAGGTTCTTGTGGACTACATCCATAGTAGAAGACTTACTCTTTTTCTTCTTCCTGATGTACCTAACCACATCTTCACCTTTTCTTTTCAACTTGCTCTTGTCAGTTTTCTTGAACACAACAGATTCGCACTAGCTTCAGTAGTTGGCTCCTTAGTTCCAGTTGTGTCAACATAGTCATCAGGAATTGCAACTGTTGATTTGTTTGTCTTCATCCTTGGCCCAATGGGCATCTGATCATCAGAGTTAGAATCATCTTGCATGATCAGCCTTCTTTTCCTGACTGGAAAACATTCTTCTTTCTTCTCACTCTCACTCAGTGAGGCCGGTTGAGCTTTCTATTTAGATTGAACAAATTTCTTAACCAGCCTTTTCTTTAGTACAACTGATGCCTTTTGAGAGACATCAGAGGAGGCTAATTTAGGAGCTGAGTTGGAGTTCTTTTTAGTAGAAGAAATGCTTGGGTTAGAAACAAGAGGGGTAGTGTCTTGTTCCACAGCATCAGGAAATTTAACAGAGGTTCCAACATCAGGATTTGCAGGAACTTGTGAAGGAGTAGGTCTATTTCTCAATAGAAATTACCTGACCTCCTGAGGCAGGAAGGGAAGTCCTGAAAACTTATTCTTTTCATCTCTTTTGATATGATCTGTGATAGCCTTCTCAGAAATTTGAAATACAGGAAGAAATTCGTCATTATCAAATTCAACATTAGGGCATAGAAAATTAAAAATCAGTTGAAGAAATCTAGTATACCCTATTACTCCTGATGCATCTGTTCTCCTAGAAATTATGAATTGAAGAATAGTGTTACCATAGTCAAAATTACCATAATAGATAAGAGAATACCCAATTTTCAGAGAAGTGGATGGAACAGCATTAAAATTTATTGTCTTATTCAAGAAACATCTACTGATGCAATCAAAGAAGAAATTCCATTCCATTCCCTCTTTAATTTTGTTCTTGTCAATTTCCCAATTGTTGTGATGTCACATTTGTAGTTCAGAGTTCTGAGCATATCAAACAGCTGCTCAGTTGTATAATTGTCAGGAGCACCATCACAGGCAGGCAACCTCAATGCTTGAATTAGAACATCAGCATCAACTTCATACTTCTGTCTCTTAAATTCAAAAGAGAAACCAGTATTTGTTGCATTAACTAGAGCTGTATACTATACCTGCATTACAGCTCTTTATGATACCTTAGTAGGATTTGTGAGAGCATAGCCAAATTGACATTGGAGTAGGAAATCCTGTATATCATGAAAAGATTGAGGAAACTGCTTTGTGTAAGTGGAGCCAAGTAGTTATTGGTTCTAAAATTGTTGCCATGAATAATAGTGGTTTGACTGAAGAAGGGTGAAAGGTCAGAAGACGACATGATTTTTGTAGGTGTTGAGAAAAGATGTTCGTTAGAGGTGAATAGTGAGGCTATGTGTGTATGATAATATGTGTCACGGAGGTTCTTGCGCAAATATAGGTTTGCAAAGCTTTTTTGTATGTAACACACTCGGAGAAGGAATTTTAGTGAATTAGACTTCTGATAGAGGGTAATTACTGAAGAATTGGAGTAGAAAGTGGAGTAATATGCAGAATCGGGATCAAAGGACGCACTGCTCTTTTAGAAAAATTGACGTGAGACTTTGTTCAACAATTTATCCACTTTTAAACAATAATTAAGAAGACAATTACTTTTCAGCATTAAACAATTCAGAAATCATTTTTTAATAATATTCTATATTAAAATATGCTGACTTGTCATCAGTATTTGGTACCTCTTATTTGTCAAGATTTGACATCATCAGGATTTGTCGATTCAAATTCATCAATGATTGTCAAAACAACTCAAGCTTATTAGAAAACCACAATTTTTAATCTCAAGAATCATCAAAAGATAGATGTTAATGGTGTGATGTAGAGATTAACAGGCTACAAAAAAAGAACGAGCACATGCATACACAACTAAAGATCATAGATTAGGTCTTGTAAGCAAAATAAACAACATTTCATTAATAATTCAAGAGAGTACATTTCATGAAATTTTTGATTACATGCATAGATGATTACAAGAAAATCATATTCTAATAGAAGAAGCTGATGATTTTTATTAGTTCCTCCTACTCTCCACGAAAAGCACAGCAAGACGGATGATCTGTTCTTGCTCACGAAGAACTTCTTGTCTTTCTTCCTCCAGACGATCGAGATGGAGGTGATAATCCATCTCGAAGAACAGGAGATCTATCAGAACCTCTTGTGGAACCCAGTTCCACACTTCATTGGGAATGGCAGTGATATGGCATTCCTGCTGCCAGTCTTCGCAGCTAAAGTCCACACTGAAGTTTTCGTAGTTCATGAACATATTGCAGAGAACCATTTTGTGATGGAGAAGAAAAAATATGAGAAATGAAAGTGAAGAGATTATTTTGTGTTTAGGAAGAGATGATTGGACTGAATGAGAGTGACGGTTTAAATAACAGAGGGAATATCAAGGGACTAGGAGACTAATTGATTATTAAGTGTAGAGTTAACTTAATAATTTAACCAAAAGATATCTTATTAAAGTGCGTCTCCCTAGACTGATTTGCAATGATGACAATGATATATATTCATACATGCACATTTAGCAAATAAATTCACTTAATTTATCATGCATATAATAAAATACACCCAGAATTCTGAAGGGTTTTTAGCACATAAACGCAGCGAAAACGTAAATTTAAATCTTAAAAAACCAAAACCCTCCGCAGGATCCATGCGAAAAATAATATTTAATTCATAGTTCAGCATGTTTACCTTAAGAAGCTTTACGTTAATGGAAAGATGGAGGTCTTTAATGGCGATCCAAAAATGATGAACGGAGAACCTTAGCAGCTGCTCCTCAAGTGTGAAGCACTCCACCGGTATCCACCAAGAAAACGATGTAATGAAGGAGGAGGAGATGGAGAGAATTAGGGTTTTGTAAATCTTTTTGGTTGAGGCAAAAATAGGGTCTATAATAGTATATTTATAGGCAAAATTTTCAGTTGAAAATTTTCCCATAAAATATTATTATTATTAACCCTTTATTATTCTCATTAATAATTAAAACACCTTTTAATTATTAATCCTTTTTCTAAACACTTTAAAAATAATTCTCTCTCTTGATTTAATTTCCAAAAATTAAATTCTTAATTAATAATATTTAAGAACCTTTTCTTAATTAATTTATAATCAATTAAATCTCATTTAATCAATTATTAAATTTTCCAATTAATTATTTATTTTATAAATAAATAATTATCAGCCATTATGAATTAATTCCCCCACCATTAAATCATTCTCTTTTATGGTGTGACCCTGTAGGTTCAATATTAAGCCGGTAGAAGAAATAAATAATAATAAAACTATTTTATCATTATTTATATAAATTCTCTAATTCATTAAATATGATTAATTAATTAATCATATTTATTCAACATCGTGAGGGATACTTCTCAGCATATCGCGACTATCCGGATAATACGAATTCACTTCTTAGAATACCAAGAACCTATTCAGTGAGTAGTTACCGTACAATTAATTCATTCTACCCTGCAATCTCACGATTAAATACAAGGCATGGAACTTGTGTCAAGCGTATCTTATTTAATCACTTGCTTTCCCATTCACTATGCTTAGTTCTATTTAATGTAAATTAGAAACTCCTTTCTAATTTCATTCACTTTGGCCAGAGATTCCTGAACTAGCATAATTGGATCAGCATTGAACATTCTCTTCCTTCACTGGAAGGGGTAGATCCTTTATTGATCATACACTATCTTCGTGTACAAATTCCTATACCCAGTAGAGCCCTTATAATTGTCCCTTGAGACTAAGAACTAAACCAAAGCATAGTTCAGTGTACACAAGATGACTATGATGACCTCAAGTCTAAAGATACTTGTACAACTATCACTATGTGAACAACTGCTAACACATGAGTGAACTCCATCAGTTGTTCAACTATATGAGTCATGTTCAGTGAACTTATTCTATAATAAGCACCTACATACTAGCTATAGTGTCACCACACAAATGTCTATGAGAATAGATATCATTCATAATGAAGCAAGCATAGTATGTACCGATCTTTGTGGATTATTAATTACCAGTTAGTAATCCTACGACCAGGAACTATTTAAGTTTAGAGTTATCATCTTTTAGGTCTCATTATTATGACCTCATCAGAATCCATAAAAAGCTTTACTCTAAACTGTGGTATATCTTATTTAAACATTTAAATAGATAGAGCCCGCAATAAAAAACAAAACAAGTCTTTTATTAATATCAATGAAATCAAAACAGATTACATAAAAGGTATTCCTAATTCCTCATACATGATTGGACTTAGGACATATCTCTTTCAATCTCCCACTTGTACTAAAGTCAATCACTCTGGTATCTAATACCCATCTTGTCTTTATGACGATCAAAGTGACTCTGAGAAAGTGGCTTTGTGAGTGGGTCTGCTACGTTGTTATGTGCGTCAACTCTCTCGACGTTGACATCTCCTCTATTTTCAACTCAGATTCACCACCAAAAACAAGAAAAATGTCCTGAGTCCTTCGCAAGTACTTAAGGATGTTTTTCACTGCTTTCCAGTGGTCTTCTCCTGGATTGGACTGATATCTGCTCATCACACTAATTAAATAAGCAACATCAGGCCTTCTACACAACATCGCGTACATGATAGATCCTATTGCTGAAGCATAAGGAATCTTACTCATACGCTCTCTTTCCTCAGGTGTCTTAGGAGACATTTTTTCGGAAAGGGACACTCCATGGCTCATCGGTATGAGACCTCTTTTGGAGTTTTCCATGCTAAACCTTTTAAGCACTTTCTGGATGTATGTACCCTGGTTAAGACCTATCATTCTTCTAGATCTATCTCTATAGATCTTCATACCGAGAATGTAGGATGCTTCTCCCAAGTCCTTCATGGTGAAGTTCTTTGATAGCCATACTTTGACTGATTGTAGCATCGGTATATCATTTCCTATAAGAAGTATGTTATCCACATACAATACAAGAAATGTTACCGCACTCCCACTAACCTTCTTGTAGACACATGGTTCATCTATATTTTTGATAAAACCAAACACTTTGATTGTCTCATCAAAATGGATGTTCCATCTACGAGAAGCTTTCCTTAAACCATATATGGTTCGCCGCAGCTTACACACTAGGTGTTCATTTCCCTTGGAAAGAAAACCTCTGGCTGTGTCATATACACTTCCTCCTCAAGTTCCCCATTGAGGAAGGCCGTTTTTACGTCCATTTGCCAGATCTCATAGTCGTAGTAAGCAGCAATCGCAAGCAAAATCCGAATTGATTTTAACAGGGCTACAGGAGAAAAAGTTTCATCATAGTCAATCCCTTGCCTTTGATTGAATCCTTTTGCCACGAGCCTGGCCTTATAGGTCTCCACCTGGCCATCTGCTCCAATCTTTCTCTAGTATACCCATTTGCACCCAATAGGCTTAACACCTTCAGACGCCTCAACCAGAGTCCATACTTACTTGGTATACATAGATTCCATTTCGGATTTCATGGCACTATGCCATTTCTCTGAGTCAACACTACTCATAGCCTCATTATAGGTCACAGGGTCGTCATCATCAATGATTGACAACTCATTGCCATTCTCAATGACAAGGACATAATACCTCTCAGGTTGGCGAGACACTCTCCCTATCCTACGAATGGGCTGTTCCACAGAAGGTTGTTCAGTCTGAACAGGTGTTTCCACTTGATCCGTAGTAGTTTGTGCTTCTTGAATTTCATCAAGTTCAATTTTGCTCCCACTGTTTCCTTCAAGGATAAACTCCTTTTCCAAGAAGGTATCATGTCTGGAGACAAACACCCGATGATCGGTGTAAAAGTAATACCCCAAAGTCTCTTTATGATATCCCACAAAATTACATTTTACGGATCGAGATTCCAGCTTATCTGGGTCAACTTTCTTGACATAAGCTGGACATCCCCAAATCTTAACGTGTTTAAGACTCGGTTTCCTTTCTTTCCATATCTCATATGGTGTTTGAGGAACAGATTTGGAAGGCACCTTATTCAGTAAATATGCTGAGGTTTCCAATGCATAACCCCATAGGAATACTGGAAGATTCGCATAGCTCATCATGGACCGAACCATGTTTAACAAAGTTCGATTTCTCCTTTCAGATACCCCATTTAACTGTGGAGTATATGGAGGAGTCCACTGGGAGACTATACCATTTTCTTTGAGATAATCTAGAAACTCTCCATTCAAGTATTCACCACCTCGATCTGATTGAAGAGTTATAATACTGTGTTTGGTTTGTTTCTCCACTTCATGTTTATATTCTTTGAACTTTTCAAAGGCTTCAGACTTGTGTTTCATCAAATACACATATCCGAATCTAGATCTATCATCTATGAAAGTAATGAAGTATGAAAATCCACTTATGGTTTGCGTATATATTGGTCCACATACATCTGTGTGTACCAATCCTAGCAAATCTGCAGCCCTCTCTCCATGTCCACTAAATGGAGATTTGGTCATTTTACCCAATAGACAAGACTCGCATGTAGGATATGATTCAAAATCAAAGGGGTCAAGTAACCCTTCCTTATGCAATGTCCGCAGTCTATTTTCACTAATATGACCTAGCCTACAGTGCCATAAATAGGTCAGATTTTCATCATCTCGTTTTCTTTTATTAGTTTGTTCAATCTGAAGTAAATCATGCTCTACGTCACATACATACAGACCATTATTTATAATACCACGTCCATAAAGAACATTATCTCTAAGGATAGAACATTCATTATTCTTAATAATAAATGAAAAACCATCCAAATCCAATATAGGGATAGAAACAATATTCCTCACAATAGAGGGAACGTAATAACAATTATTCAGAATAATAGTCTTTCCCGTAGGCATATGTAAACTAAATGATCCTACAGATATGGCCGCAACCCTTGCTCCATTGCCCATACGTAGAATCACCTCATATTTTTCAAGAGTCCTACTTCCCTTTAGTCCTTGCAATGAATTGCAAATATGAGAACCACAGGCGGTATCTAATACCCAAGTAGAAATTTGACCTAGTGACATATTAACTTCGATCATGAACATGCCTGAATCAGAAGCGGTAGTATTACTACCCTTCTTCTTCTTCAATTCTGCAAGGTAAACCTTGCAATTCTTCTTCCAGTGCCTCAACTTGTTACAGTGAAAACAAATAGCTAAATTAGGACCAGTCAACTTGTGAGCATCTAGTATGCTTCGGAGTGATAGTGTAGAAGGCATGACGAATATAGTAAATCTGTAAATGATAAACACATAACAACACTTAGCAAATATTCAATTTCATTTCAAAACACTATATGAATCGGGTCTTTATTCATAAGTGTCTCCCACTAGTTGATCTAATTTATTCAACCCCCTAAGTGAAAATTAAGCATTCATAATGCTAGTGGGAATAAGGATCCTACATTCCATCACACAGCCTCGGTTGTGGCACGAAACGTCATGTGATGTGCAATAGGCAGACAACTCTTGTCAATTACATCTTATGTTATTCCCTAATATAACTTTAGCCTCTTGAATAATTGAGTCACTGCTGTGGCACGACAAACTCAATATTCTAAGTCAAGTCTAACCCAACATTTCGTACAATTGAATCAGTCTCCAACGGCCCACGGTTGTGGCACGTACCGACCTTTAGATTCTAATTCAATGTACACATCTCTATGTAATAGACAAGTATTTCTTATTTCGAAATCAAAGCCCTCGGCTGTAGCATGAAACGACAATGATTTAAATATAAGAACCACTTTCTACTATGTTGGAAGGCTATGACCGACACAAGCCCGTCGTGTCATTGGCCAATTACTACTTGATATTATTTAATTTTAGAGGGATTATATTACATTACAATCATAATCATATTATAAAGAGATTCTTCCTTTTAAATTAAATATTTCAAATCAATAATTGATAATCAGATGATTCCCAGATCGGGTGGAGCATTGTAAAGAGGCGTCACTTAATAACCCTTTCTTACAGATAGAAATCTGTTGTTGACAGAATCATCCTTTCTCTCAATATTGAAAATTCATATTCAATTATGTGTTTCATAAACACAAGAATCTCATGATCGTATTCATAATATTTATTGTTAAGGCAAGAAACGATTCATATTCTAGATTTTCTAGAGC
Source organism: Apium graveolens (assembly GCF_009905375.1). NCBI lineage: Eukaryota > Viridiplantae > Streptophyta > Magnoliopsida > Apiales > Apiaceae > Apium > Apium graveolens. The sequence goes on from NC_133652.1 coordinate 190,699,551, forward strand.
ACGCCTTATATTGATTTAAGTTCACCTAAATCTATCATCGCATGGTAAACATAGGCATATATCTCATATATAAAATTAAATAAACAAGTAAATGTAAAGTGCAATAAAGTAAATGTGTTTGGTTATGGCCCCATCCTATATGATCTTTATCAAGCTCGTGATAAAGATCAAGGTCAATCTAATATGGTGATGGAAATAAATACAACTACTTATTACATAAGTCTTCTTGTATGCCTCGTCTTCTTCTTTGTATCACCTCCATTGGATAGCCTTCTTGAGTCTTCAATTACATTACATGATTGAAAGTAAAACTAATCTAATGAACTTACAAGAATAACTCGAGTTACATTCGAGATTTATGATTACAAAGATTGACGACATGCAAGTCGTATTTAAAACCAAAACCAAAACAATTACACTAAGGTCGAAAGGCCATAACCATCCACCATGCTCATACAACACATAAAAGCATGTTAAAACACATAATCTGATCTTAACATATCATATTATCCATGATCTAATCATAAAAAGAAAATATGACAAAAATCAGAAAAATCATAATCAAATCAGAAAAACAAGAATCACTGTTTATGGGCAGTAAACAACGTCAAACGCCTTACAGACGAGTCGTTGATAGGTCTAGCTATCAGTTTTATTCAGACGCTCGTTTACCTATGGAATAGGGTATTCGTTTGCGTAAATCGGACACCAGACCCAGATTTCAGCAAATCTGCAGCAGCCAATTCTGAATCTGTATCTAATATGATTCTCATAATTCGAACAAATATAAATCATGTATATATCAGTATATATACATATTACATAATCGTCTTATGATTATACAACTCACATGAATATCATATATTCAAAACCATACATATCTAAGCATATTATATCAACATCAAATCATGGCGAATCACGTACATGCTCATATATCGAAAACAAATAAACACATAAACGAATTAAAAACTTTTCGCAAGTAGCTCTGATGCCATTGAAGGGTTTTTAGCACATAAACGCAGCGAAAACGTAAATTTAAATCTTAAAAAAACCGAAACCCTCCGCAGGATCCATGCGAAAAATAATATTTAATTCGTAGTTCAGTATGTTTACCTTAAGAAGCTTTACGTAAATGGAAAGATGGAGGTCTTTAATGGCGATCCAAAAACGATGAACGGAGATCCTTAGCAGTTGCTCCTCAAGTGTGAAGCACTCCACCGGTATCCACCAAGAAAATGATGTAATGAAGGAGGAGGAGATGGAGAGAATTAGGGTTTTGTAAATCTTTTTGGTTGAGACAAAAATAGGGTCTATAATAGTATATTTATAGGCAAAATTTTCAACTGAAAATTTTCCCATAAAATATTATTATTATTAACCCTTTATTATTCTCATTAATAATTAAAACACCTTTTAATTATTAATCCTTTTTCTAAACACTTTAGAAATAATTCTCTCTCTTGATTTAATTTCCAAAAATTAAATTCTTAATTAATAATATTTAAGAACCTTTTCTTAATTAATTTATAATCAATTAAATCTCATTTAATCAATTATTAAATTTTCCAATTAATTATTTAATTCATAAATAAATAATTATCAGCCATTATTAATTAATTCCTCCACCATTAAATCATTCTCTTTTATGGTGTGACCCTGTAGGTTTAATATTAAGCCGGTAGTAGAAATAAATAATAATAAAACTATTTTATCATTATTTATATAAATTCTCTAATTCATTAAATATGATTAATTAATTAATCATATTTATTCTACATCGTGAGGGATACTTCTCAGCATATCGTGACTATCCGGATAATACGAATTCACTGCTTAGAATACCAAGAACCTATTCAGTGAGTAGTTACCGTATAATTAATTCCTTCTACCCTGCAATGTAACGATTAAATACAAGGCATGGAACTTGTGTCAAGCCTATCTTATTTAATCACTTGATTTCCCATTCACTATGCTTAGTTCTATTTAATGTAAATTAGAAACTCCTTTCTAATTTCATTCACTCTGGCCAGAGATTCATGAACTAGCATAAGTAGATCAGCATTGAACATTCTCTTCCTTCACTGTAAGGGGTAGATCCTTTATTGATCATACACTATCTTCATGTACAAATTCCTATACCCAGTAGAGCCCTTATAATTATCCCGTGAGACTAAGAACTAAACTAAAGCATAGTTCAGTGTACACATGATGACTATGATGACCTCAAGTCTAAGGATACTTGTACAACTATCACTATGTGAACAACTGTTGACACGTGAGTGAACTCCATCAGTTGTTCAGCTGTGTGAGTCATGTTCACTGAACTTATTCTATAATAAGCACCTACATACTAGCTATAGTGTCACCACACAAATGTCTATGAGAACAGACATCCTTCATAATGAAGCAAGCATAGTATGTACCGATCTTTGCGGATTATTAATTACCAGTTAGTAATCCTACGACCAGGAACTATTGAAGTTTAGAGTTATCATCTTTTAGGTCTCATTATTATGATCTCATCACAATCCATGAAAAGCTTTACTCTAAACTGTGGTATATCTTATTTAAACATTTAAATAGATAGAGCCCGCAATAAAAAAAACAAGTCTTTTATTAATATCAATGAAATCAAAACAGATTATATAAAAGTTATTTCTAAATCCTCATACATGATTGGACTTAGGACATATCTCTTTCAAATTCCCAGCTTCATATCTTGAACAGTATTTAGGACATATCAGGATTTGATCAACATACATCAGGATTTGATCAAATATAAATTTAAAAGAATTTATTTGTCCCAACTAACCATACCAAGTTCATTGACAAGCTTTGTAAATGTTGCTTCAGGTAATGGCTTCGTGAAGATATCAGCCAGCTACTGATCAGTAGGAACAAAATGAAGCTCAATCGTTCTTTCCATGACATGTTCTCTTATAAAGTGATATATGATGCTGATATGTTTAGTAAGAGAGTGTTGCACTGGGTTTCCTGTCATAGAAATAGCACTTTGATTATCACAATAAATAGGAATTTTAGAAAATGATAATCCATAGTCCATGAGTTGGTTTCTCATTCATAACAACTGAGCACAGCAACTCCCAGCTGCAATATATTTAGCCTCAGCAGTTGAAGTAGAAATAGAACTATGCTTCTTACTGAACCATGAGACTAATCTGCCTCCTAAAAACTGACAGCTCCCAGATGTACTCTTCATGTCTATTCTGCAGCCAGCAAAGTTAGCATCTGAATATCCAAATAATCCAAAATCAGCTTCCCTTGTATACCAGAGACCAAGTGATACAGAACCCTTGAGGCATCTGAAGATTCTCTTCACTGCAAGAAGATGTGGCTCCCTAGGATTTGCCTGAAATTTTGCACACAAAAAGGCGGCAAACATAATGTCTGGTCTACTAGTCGTTAGGTACAAAAGAGAACCAATCATACCTCTGTAGTTTATGACATCAACTGTTGTAACTTCATGAGGATCAAGCTTTGTAGCGGTTGCCATAGGAGTAGTTGCAGCTATACTCTCTTGTATATTAAATATTTTTAACAGATTATTTGTGTACTTTGACTGATTAATATAGATACCATTATCAGTCTGTTTAATTTGCAATCCCAAGAAGTAACTCATCTCTCCCATCATGCTCATTTGATATCTTGATTGCATCAACTTTGAGAACTTATCATACAGTTTTTGATTAGTTGATCCAAAAATGATATCATCCACATAAATTTGAACGAAAAGCAGATCTTTACCTTGATTCAAATAAAATAAATTTTTATCTATTATACCTCTTTTGAATCCACTTTCCAGCGGAAACTGAGCAAGAGTCTCATACCATGCCATAGGTGCTTGCTTTAGTCCATAGAGTGCTTTGTCAAGTCTATAAACATAATCAGGATGTTTGGGATCCACAAAACCTGGTATCTGTTCAACATAGACTTCCTCTTCGAGTTCTCTATTGAGAAATGCACTCTTGACATCCATCTGAATGACTTTAAATATCTTGTGTGCAGTATATGCCAAGAAAATTCTGATTGCTTCCATCCTAGCAACAGGAGCAAATGTTTCATCATAGTCAATACCTTCCTGTTGAGAATATCTTTTAGCCACCGATCTTGCCTTGTTTCTGACAATTGTTCCATCAGAATCAGTCTTATTTCTAAAGACCCAATTTGTGCCCACAATTAACCTGTTCTTAGGTCTAGGCACCAGCTTCCAAACTTTATTTCTTTCGAACTCATTTAACTCTTCTTGCATATCTATGACCCAATCTGCATCCTTGAGTGCATCTTCTACTTTCGTTGGCTCTTCTTTTGAAAGTAGATTGTGATACAAACATTCATTTTGAGTTGCACTCCTTGTCTTTACACCTTCATCAGGATTTCCAATGATTAGATCAGGAGTATGATCTTTAGTCCATTTTCTGGCACTAGGAAGTGTCCTTCTAGAGCTAGATGCTCCCCATGAATTGTATGCCTCATCAAATGCATTTGAGGCTCCCCCTGAATCTGTGATGTTATCTCTAGATGAAGTCTTGGGACTTGAATCATGTCCATCTGATATTGAATCAGCATTGGATTTTGAATGACCAGATTGAGAAGAACTTTGAGTTGATTCTTCAGTGTTAGTACCATCAGTTAAACCTTGTTGTTGCTCCCCCTCAACATGTGCAGGTTCATTAGTATAATGATCATCTTCAGAATCTGAAGTAGTGTCAGGATTTGGATCATAAGGATTTGACAGTTCATTAATGTTTGATCCAGAATCCAACAATGTATCTTCATTTGCAAAGATTAGACTTTCATGAGAGTCTTCCTCAAAACCAGGAATCTTCTTATCATCAAAAGATACATTTATGGAGATAACTACAGTATTTGTTCTCAGATTGAAAACTATGTATGCCTTTGATGGTGAATAACCAACAAAGATTCGTTCATCAGCTTTTGATTTAAATTTTCCTGGCTGATCAGTATGAGTTCTCAAAACAAAGCACTTATATCCAAAATACATGGAGATGTTTGAGACTAGGCTTCTTTTCTTTCAGCATCTGATAAGGAGTAACACCATGTATGTTTATCAGTGTGATATTCTGAGTATAACATGTTGTGTTTACTGCTTCAGCCCAGAAGTAAGTGGGAAGTTTTGCTTCTTCCAGCAGAGTCCTGCCAGCTTCAATTAGGGTTCTGTTCTTTCTCTCAACAACACCATTTTGTTGAGGTGTGCCAGGAGCTAAGAATTGTTGTTGTATGCCTTTGTACTTGCAGACTTCCTCCATTTTTTTGTGTTCTTGAACTCAGTGCCATTATCACTTCTCAGATTTTTTACTTTGAGGGTGGATCCGTTCTCTATTTTCCTTATATGGTACAGAAGAATTTCTGGAATTTCATCCTTCCTGTGTAGAAAATAAACCCAAGTGTATCTTGTGAAATCATCAACAATTACAAGTCTGTACCTTTTCTTGTTGATAGACATTATGTTCACTGGTCCAAAGAGATCCAAGTGTAACATGTGATATGGTTCAATGATGGAGAATTCTATTTTACTTTTGAAAGATACTCTTCTTTATTTAGACTTTTGACAAGCATCACAAAGACCATCAGATGAGTATAGCATCAGAGAATTCTATTATGTTCTTGGAAAGTTCATTGATTGAATTGAAGTTGAGATGTGAGAGCTTCTTGTGCCAGTTCCAGCTCTCATCAACTGATGCCTTTGAGATAAGGCAAATAGCTTCCTGCTCAAAACTTTCATGTAGCCTTGGTTCATAAATATTGCCATGTCTGTATCCCATTAAAACAATCTTCTTTGACTTATTTTGAACCACTTCACAGTGAGAGTCATAGAACACAACATGATAACCTCTGTCAGTGATTTGATTGATGCTTAGAAGATTATGCTTCAGTCCTTCCACCAGAATTACATTCTCTATTGCTACCTTTCCAATTGTTAAGTTGCCATATCCCAGGGTGTGTCCTACATTTCCATCTCCATACGATACATCTGGGCTAGCCTTCTTCTCACACTCTGACAATAGGGATTTATTTCCAGTCATATATCCTGAACATCCACTATCTAAGACAATAGTGTTGTTCCTGTTACCCTGCAGTCAGAAGAGCAATTAATTAGAAGGATCTTTAAGGACCCACACTTGTTGGGCCCTATTTTTGGACAACTTAAGCCTTTGAGATTCATAGGTACTTCTGACAGTTTTTCCTTTGTCAGGATTTGTCTTGTCCGAAGTAGATTTAGTAAAACTAGAAGAATTGAGTACATAAGCAGTTTTATTGAATTTAGGCAAAGGTTCATAATAGTTGTGATACAGCTTATAATAGGAACTACAGGTGTAAATTGAATGCCAACTACTACCATAATGAAAATAAGGATTTATGGTTTATTGTAACACCCCCCAAATCCGGGGTCGGGGATTCGGGTTGTCACGAGTTCCATTTCCCTCATCAATACTTAATCTTAACAGTCAACCAACTACTGCGTACTGTGACCCCACAATATACACACACCACAAGTTATAGTCTTAGAGATGAATATCTAAAAATAATACAAGTCATTTTATTCCACAATTATAAGCCATTACACCTAAAAAGGGTTTCTGAATTAATTTT